>NC_079164.1:27469863-27549863 GCF_947568905.1 Ostrea edulis
ACCTTCATTATCTGGCAGCAGAAATAAGCTAACACAACCATAATCAAATAGAGTCGAAACATTAGAACTCACCAGATTGGCAGCAAAGCTGATTTTGGCGTACAGATTGGTCTTTTTCTGTAGTTTCCTTAACCGTGTGTATTTGTCGTTACTATTTTTGGCAACTTCTTCGTATCCTTCTATCAATTTATCTTGGTATTCGTAAAATTTCCTACAAAAATAATCGTCTCATAAATGTACAAGCAAATGACGAGTTTATGAAAAATGTGCAGAGATCAGCCATGTCTCTCAAAATCTAATCGTCATCAAATATTACTCAACTTTGTTTAATCTACATGTATGTGGATTTGGATATTTGTACGAGGACTGTTTAAAAAAAATACCGAGGGTTGGTGAAATAGTGTTCGCAGCATCGTATTGTGGCATGTACAAAGTATAAATGTCGAAGATTGAATTCATAAATTTTCTGCGCGATTTCATTGACAATATATACAGGTCCGCATATTTACAGAGACCGTAAATCATGCCCTGAACAGATTATGACAGGAAACATAACTATACAAAAATACTAATTGAATTTGCTTTTTAAAATATCACATTCTGTAGCAGAAATCTCTCATGACAAAATAGGACGATTTCAGGATATTGCGCTAGCCGCTAGTTACCGTGTATTGGGTAATTTTGGCGCGCTGGAAACATTTGCTTATTTGGCGGGTTTGAAATTTATACGCAAGATATATAAATAAATAGTACTTAAATTTCAAACTACCTGTATTTCTTTTCATAGAAAAATCCGCTAAATATTCCCACCGCCAAACTTGCACCATATATTGTATCGTGTTTTATAAATAGTATAAGAGTATTAGCCGTTTTGAATTATATGCATGTACATGTATAGAGTTTGTATTGACGTAAACTAATTGCCAATTTCCTTTCCTGCATGTTTTCCAAACAACTCTCTATCTATCACTCAATAATATGTCATAAAGTCATTAAATGCAAATACAACAGCTAACGCGCGAAATTGTCTTCTTGCTCCATGAAGAAGAAAGATAGATATATAGCGAAAGTTACAGAAAAACCATCGTCGGAAACCCACCATTGATTACGCTTCGTTCCTCTCCCCATCATGATGGAGAGAGGAACGAAGCGTAATCAACTGTGGGTTTCCGACGATGCAGAAAAAGAAACAAATTTCTTACCTAGAGCCGCTTGAAACTCTGCGTTCTTTATGGACACCCTTCGATCTCAAGAAGAGGTCCAGATCTTTTTCGTAGTTTATACTTTTCTCTAAGAAAACAAAGAAGCGGTACACTACTGCATATTACAAGTATCAGTCATTATTTAAGCGTTAATATTGTTGGAAATCATTTCAGTACCGAAAGCTTAAATTGATGAAATTAGATCCGTCTAGGTAACACGTTTATCCGTATTGTTTTTATTGTTAATGTGTAATTATAGTTTTGCATTACTGGGTAATTACATGTGGTACCTTTTGGTGGAGACACGTGGCGAGTGTTCTGGTAGGGCGGTGACCCACACTGCAATGTCTTCCCATTAGAAACTCCTGTGCAGTTTTCTGGCAAGAATGCTTGGTTCTATGAGAAGAAAGATGTTATAGCCATATAAGTGAACGAAAGCTTAAAGTTTCGTCAAAATAACGAAGGTTAATTAACTTTAACTAACTGTTAATTTGTCATTAACTCTTACATTTATACAGTGATAACTAGATGTTAACTGTCTGTTAAACGTAACCAACTTTTGTGGAACTGGGTCGGTATTTTAACTGATATGAAGTAAATAAATGAAAACGAAGATAACGAACAGTGATCAATCTCATAATTCCAATAAAGAATATTTACGAAATTAAGAGAAGGGCAAACACGGTTCCCTGGGCACACCAGAGGAGGAATCATGAATGTGTGTATATATACTAAATGTAAATCAACATACAATTTGACCAGGATATTCAAACGTTCTTTCTCCATTTTGGGACTGAAGATTGAACTCCGAGTCTGAACTATTCACTTCCTGAGTTTTTTCCACACAAGAACACCAATATTCCATGATTGTTCCTGGGAGAAGAGTTTGGTAGGAGGGTGTTAAAACTCTTGTGCATTCTGAACAGAAGCTCTCTGATTCACACGTGCATCTGTTGCACTGAATTACTGGGATACCACAAGATGTGCACTGTAATTGGTAATTGGTCCGTTGTATAAGCCAAGGATATTTCTGCACAACCTGGGTGTTTTCATTCACGTTCGTGTGGTTAAATAGATGCTGTGAAGTTACAAATATCTGAAAATAAGACAAATATTTGCAAATGATTTCAGCAAATAAAGAAATGAAAGAATGATATCAGTGAATAGATACATAAATTCTGGTTGGTGCTGATTAGTCTGCTATTTCGATATATCAGTGTCAAAATCATTTTTAAACATTTTTATTTGAACATTATTCTTTCTGATTTTGATTTAATTCTATATCAATTCTATTCGTTTACAATATATTTTTAAAAACATATTTGTTTCTATTTTTTATTTTCATTTCAAATTTTTAATTTAACATTGTATTTTATCATTTTTGATTTTCTTAATAATTTTCTTTTTATTTCATATCTTTTAACATTCTTTGTCTGTTATAATTCTGATTTCATATTTTTGTTTTAGCGTTTTTGTTTCTGTTGATAATTTTTAATCTTGTTTCCCGGTTCAATTTCTTGAAAGTCATAGTAATTTAAAGTTATTTTGAAGTGGTATCCCATATTGTCATTTTACAACCGACAGTGGAGGTCACATCACCACTCGGACAGTGACACAAACTGTCATACACATACAATATCAGGCACGTAGCATTGTTTTTCAAAGTGGAGAGGGAGAGTTAACTTGTCAAAAATTCTTGGCAAGCATTAAAAAGGGGGATTTGCCCCATTTTCAAAATCCTAGACTGGGGGGAGGGGGATTTGGAGTCTTCATCACCTGTAACTGCCCCCCCCCCCGGGGGGGGATAGGAGGGGTGCTCTTCCTTCGCTACATAGGTTCAACTCATAAGTGTTCAAGCTTACATTCTTCTCATTCGCCACTTCTATAAAAGATGTGTCCAGGTAGCGTAGAGGTAGCGCTCTTGCCTCTCACCGCTGCGACCCGAGTTCAATCCTTGTGATCGGCAGTGATTGTATTTGAGAGGGTATGGCGGTCGCCTGCTCGGACACGTGGGCTTCCTCCGATTACTCCGGTTTCTTCCCACATAAATGACCCCCTAGCGCAAACATCCGTACGCGTGTGTCAAAGGACCCCATTGGAAATAAGCTTTCGAGCTTTCATGGGTTATCCTTGGTATTTATGTATGATGTTTGTATGTATGTATATACCGAATAAATATTTATTTTAAGATGGAAGAGGGGGGGGGGGGGGATTCGGTTAGGAGGTTCAGTCACCCAATGTATCTTTATTTACATATGAAAATAACAGATTATAATCATTGTCAAAAACGTTTGGGAGCAAACCCTGATTTTATGTGCATGGATATGGCGCAAACTTCGATCAAGCAATATACTTGTAAGAATACAGAAAAGGCTGCATGAACTGCTAAAATCAGGCCCGCCCTACCCAAAGGCACAACTTCTGGGATACGACGCTACAAGTCAGGACAACATATTCAATATGAGTTCATACAACAGGCTGGTTCGATGAATAGGCCTTCACTGACATTAAGGAGGTACTCTACATCGTCATAATGGCTGACTTCCTTTAAAACATTGAGGAAAAATATAAATATCAGCAATATTTGACTTTTCCTTTTCAATTCAAAAGCCTTGCTGAGTAGCTCAGTAGGTTAGCATACCGACTGCTGAAATGCAGGTCGCAGGTTCGAGTCCAGCAGGGGTTTTAAATTTTTTCCAGATTATCTTCTACTAAAACTGCATTTTTTTGACAAAATAGAGTAAATTTGAAAAATTTCAACTTTAAAATATTGTTGTACATATCCTCCACTTTTCATCTACATCAAAATTCTCTGGTGTAGCATACCTCCTTAAAATGGGGTTATATGCACTCTTAAGACAATGTAGGGGCGGATCCAGGAATTTTTCAAAGGGGGGGGGGGGTCCACTCTCAAAATGCGTCATTTTACCCTTTTTAGCAAACTTTTCTGACGAAAAGGTAGTGTTCCAACCCCCCAGATCCCCCTCCCCGGATCCGCCACTGCAATACGAAGAACTGACAAACCACGAGAAAATTAGAACTTTTGTTTGTGTACGTTTTATTCCTTTTTGTACCCTCGTATCGTTGAACCTGTCCTGTCTGTCTGTTTGTCCGAAACTTTAACGGTGGCTCTCATATTTTATATGTATGGCGTCTGGATAGGGCCATGCGCAGACGCGTAATAGCCCGTTTCTTAAATTAAATTAAATTAAGTTTCTTAAAACGCGCTATCACGCTAACACACGACACACCGTCGCGCTAGTACAAAACACGCCATCATGCTGTCGCGCAAACACGCCGTCGTGCTATCACGCTATAACACGCAACACACCGTCGCGCTATCACGTTATTACACAACACGCCGTCGCGCTGTCAAGCTAACACGCTGTCGCGCTAATACACAATCGAACGCGATTGACTGTGCAAAATCGCGACGGCGTGTTGTGTGTTAGCGTGACAGCGCGATGGTGTGTTACATGTATATTAGTGCATTTAGCGCGACAGTGTGTTAGCGTGACAGCGTTATGACCAAACTCCCCGTCAAGGCCTCATTACGTCACCTACGAATATTTGTAAGAAAACGAACTCTGGCGGAAGTAGCGCGACGGCGTGTTGGGTGTTAGCGCGTGATCTAGCGCGTTTTAAGAAACGCACTACCACTTTTGCACATAGCCCTATCTGAACACCAAACATATGTGCATTCCTTGAGACAAAACCTTTCTTTTAGTATTATAAAAAAAAACAACCAAGAATCTCATTTGTACTGGTTGGTACCGAAGTTTTTGACCTTGTGACCTTGACCTAGGAGCTTTTGATTGTTGCCACCAGGAGCACAGTGTTTCACAAACACATATCCTTTTTTGCGTTCTTTCGGGTTGGTCTCCCTTTTCCTGAAATGTTTCCAGCTTGCAAAAAGCTGTATAAAGATGATGTCTTG
Source organism: Ostrea edulis (assembly GCF_947568905.1). Classification (NCBI taxonomy): domain Eukaryota; kingdom Metazoa; phylum Mollusca; class Bivalvia; order Ostreida; family Ostreidae; genus Ostrea; species Ostrea edulis. Next base: position 27,475,003 of record NC_079164.1, read on the forward strand.
CAATCACAATGTTGTTCAAGTAGGCCAGAATTTTACAACGTCAAAACAATTACTTCCACACCACAACGCGCCTTACCGTCGGTAGTCATACGTACTACATGCATATTAATTATAGATATTCCCGGCCTCGATTACCACTCTTTAACAAACTAAAAATAAATTTACAAAATTTTTACTATTCTAAATATGAATAAAATAAAACATAGAGTGATTGAGGCCAAATTAAAGCATACTCCCTCAAACTGTGAATCTACTCAAGAACAGTGCATGGTGTTCTTTTAATTTTTCATCTACAATATAGCTTACCCACAAAATATAGCTTTTTACAATAACTTTCTAGAAATAAATTCTTAGAAGAAATATGTATAAGAAAACAAGAACAAAAATAAAAATAAAAAGATTAAAATTATCAATTTTAACCAAAATATTTATAAAATCAGAATTATGAACAGAAACAAAATGCTAAGATAGAATTGCTAAAAAATATACATTGAAATTAAAAATAGAAACAAAAATTATGCAAAGGCCTTGCTCCGCCTCCATATTTCGGGGGTGTAAGTTCGCAGTTTGTAACAAACCAAAACAAAACGCTTAGACTTCTATATTCACAACTGACATTTAAAAAAGGTAAGTGGAGACATATTCGTCGTATCATTTGTTATTTTATTTTAACTCACATTTATGTAAAGTGAAACAATGGCCTTTTGTTCAATAAATTTAACCTTAGTCGTCATGTGATTTTTACGTACACGGTCGATTGTAAATTTACATCGTAGATCTACTGGGCATCGCACATTGTGACATTTATTTTTCTCTTTGTTTAGTTGTTGCTTGTGTTGTATATCTAGCTAGTTCAAAGCAAAATAAAAACCTTAACTCAAGAAAAGATTTATAATTGTATTTATATAGGCCTATTGATAAAGAAAAGAATGGAGTAAACATTAGAGTGATCGTTCTTTGTATTTTTTTTTTTTTTATTTATTTTTTTTTTTTAATAATTCTCGTTTGATAACATGTAGGAAAAGAAGTTGTGTGAAGCTTACTTATCTTTAACTTGCATCAAAAGTAAACAAGATATTTGTGCGTGAAATACATGCCCAATATGTTTCTTTCTTCTGATTAGTATCGTATATGGCTGGTGTGCTATATTTAGAAACAGTATCATCGCCTTAGTTATTTAAAGCAAGTATTTGCCGTCGTATTGCACAGGGGATGTAGCTCAGTGGTAGAGCGCTCGCTTCGCATGTGAGAGGCCCCGGGTTCAATCCCCGGCATCTCCACAGTTTTTTTCTTATTTTTTTCTTCTTCTTCTTTGTTTATTGATTAACCGGGAAAAAGAGTGAAGATGATATCATATACATTTTAAAGTTTTATAAATTTTTATTTTGAACAGGTAGGTAATGTCACAGGTACCTGAAATGTGGATAGCTTGTATAGATCTTGTGTACATGACCCCCTTCTAGAATGAAATTATTTTTATACAGAATCAATAATTTATCCAAAATATGTTGTTCCCCCACCGATCACCCTCATAAGTCGTTCTGAATAGTCAGTTTCTACCTTCTGTAAGCTTAAACATTTGAGAGGACCACTCCTGAGATACTAATATCAGTGATTTCAAATTTTATGTAAATCGTGGCATCTTGTTTAGAAAAATGTACTAAACGATAGAAGAAGCAATAATTTCTTCCACTCCCAGAGAAATAATCTTTTGATTTCTTGAATTACTTGATTATGAGAACTTAATTTTTTTCAAAAAACCCTTAGAATTTGCATCATTTTATTAATTTCACCTTATTAAAAATGATAAAATATAGTACAAATGACTAAATAGGAGACATATTTCAGGCCCTATAAAATCTGTAAAATCCAGGAGCTTCCGGGGGCTTCGCCCCCTGGGCCCCCACCAGGGCTTCGCCCTGGACCCACTGGGGACCTCAAGCCATACCCCCTGTCTCATACAGTGGCGCCCCCCCCCCCCCCAACCGCAATTCCTGGATCCGCCCCTGAATATACATGTACACTGTATGTATTAGTATCTCACCAATGGTCATCTCAAAATCTTACAGAAAGTACAAACTGACTATTCAGAACGACTTATGAGGATGATCGGTGGGGAAATAACATATTTTGGATAAATTATTGATTCTGTATAAAAAAAATAATTTCATTTTAGAAGGAAGGGGGGTATAAGATATCCACACTTCAGGTGCCTGTGGGTAATGCCATATGCAACGCAAATTCATAATTTTTCATGGCATTTCAGGTGCAATTCATTCGCATCATATCTTGTTTCTACCAAAATAACAATGATGATGATAATAAGAAAGACTTTGGGTATATTAGCAGATCAATTTTAGATAATGTAAAATCCACTCTTGTAGGTATTGTAGAAGGTTGTATAGGCCTATACACATGGACGTTACTTAGTTATTGTAGTGCTCAAAGAAATATAGGCGAGAAAAATCTTTGGGTCAACTCTTATCGAGATGAAAAAAATATTCGAAAAGAAATGGTAGAAACGTTGTGTATGGCCTTAAAACTGTATATAGAAGGATCTGATGATCTAGTCAGGGACATGGGATACCCCAAACTGTATATAGAAGGATCTGATGATCTAGTCAAGGACATGGGATACCCCAAACTGTATATAGAATTTAGTAAAACTATTTATAAATGTTTTGATATTGCTGAAAACCCATATCTACCACAAAATTTCCCTATGAAACCACCTTTATTTTTGCATTATTCGCAAATATTTACTTGAAAATTCACGTAACCACAGCAAAATCTTGCTGTATTTGACGCGTCCAAAATCTTTGTATTCTATGATCTTTTAAAAATTATGTCGTGTTTACGTGTTATTAATTGATCAAACACCAATTAATGTAAATCGGTCAGCACTACATGAAATGCACCAATAAGATGACGCTTCTGAGAGATCGATTCAAATTTTGGATAATGTTTTTCCATTGAATTTTCAACTAATATTTATAGGATTATTTTGTGTTAAAAATGGGTTTTTAGTAATATCAAAACATTTAAAATAGTTTAAGAAAATTTGATAAATTTCTTTTGGGTGTAACCTACGTCCGTAAATGGTGCTTGAAGATTAAGGAAAGATCTGAATAAACGCAAATTTCAAATATGATATGAAACAAATTGAACGAAGTGAATGAAGCGATAGTAATTCTAATTCAAATAAAGACGAGGGTGATAATTCATGGCGATATTACAAGTAAACAGAAAAATACAAGGTGGTTGCAATTGGACTTTGCTTGTTGCGTTAGATAACGACGACTGATCGAGATACACATTTTAAAGAGGGATCCTTGATGTTCTCTGGTATGCAAAGCTTTCCGAATTATTTCAGCAGCACAAAGTTAAAGAGGTATTTAAATTTGTCCAAATGTATAAAGATTTAGCGTTTATGTAAGAAGTTTTTATTTTCTTTATATAGGCTGAGCTTACCCCGGGGCTTTCAGAAGATGTCATTCCGGATTTTAGCACTCTGCCTGTTTTGTGCCACTTTTTCACCACTTATAAGGTTTGTATCCGCACGGGAAATATCCCAATAATTAAAAAAATCCACTCAGTGCTAATTGTTAGGTAGGTCCTGGTGTGTGTAGGACTCGTGTGGTAAACCGGGGGCCCGCGGTGATGTAGTTTTATGTTGGTTGGCCACAGATCATGCCGACTGACTTTGATTGATAGTGACCGACTCAAGATGTGTGCCGCTGTTATAAGTTGCATAACGCGTCTTACTGTTATTTTATTGTCCTATAATAATTATGGTCTATCTCATGTAACACCCTATAGTGGATAAGGGTGGATGTGGATAAGGGTGGATGTAAATAAGGTGGATGAAAGAATATGGTACACCAGAGGAGGCTGAGTCAAATTGAAATCTCATATACATGTACCTATCCAAAGCGATCGTGGACCCAAAGCAATAGGTAGTTTTGATCTCGGAACATTTTAATGCCATATAAGGTTTGTTATGGACATTTAAATTTCCAGGAAAGTAATAGCCGTATCGTTTGTCCAATTTAAAAAAAAAAAAATATTTAAAACATATTTTTCTTCTAAAATGTCATTCTGACTTTCTTGCCGCGGAGACAGGAAATGGAAATTCAGTTTGAAATACTGCCGAAGATTCGAGGGTGTTCTTAAAACGATATTTTAAAAGATGTATAGGACATAAAAATGACATTGGTTGGAGGTTACATAAGAACTATTTATAGTTTACAAGGTTAATGATAATTGCACAATGTTCAGGACAATGATATGTACTTCTTTGTTATCTAACCGATATCAGTGGAATAGTGATAAACGCTGTACGTTTGATGATTGCGATATCTGTATTGTTATATTCTTAATATCGTTATTTGTTACTATATTGATGAATGTTAACTAAGAACATGCTAGATAGCCGGTATGAATTTAACAAAGACTCGAAGATCGTTCGTTTGTGTTAAAAAAAAAGTACTCAAAATCTCGTTCCACTTGTCTGTCAAGAGTAAGGAGTTTTTTGTAAGGCAGAGCAATCACTTGACCGTTTTGATTATTTCCATGCTTATTGATAGCTTTTGCTAATGAACCAGTGAATGGATGACCATAGTTCCTTTCTACGTCGCCTTTCAAGGTTCTTTGTTACCGAACAAGACATTTCTTTAACGCATACACTGTTCAATTAAAGATAGCAGAGCATGCATTAATGATTTACAACTACACGTATCAGAGGTTTTTTTTAATGAGAGTTCTTCTTTTTAGCTCACCTGACTTATAAGCTCAACTGAGCTAATCAGCTACTCTGATCACCGGTTGTCCGGCGTCCGTAAACTTGACACATTTTCGACTTCTTCTCCAGGCATACAGGGCCAATTTCAACCAACCTTGCTATATCAAAAGATCCTTGGGTAAAGGGGATTTAAAATAATTCAAATGAAGGGTCACACCTTTCTCAATAGGAGATAATAAAGAAATAGTTAAAATTCGATGGTTCTTTTAAAAAATTGTTTCCCAAGAGCCACTGAACCAGAAAAGATAAAATTTATGTAGAAGCTTCCTTAATGAGTGGAAATTCAAAATTGTTCAAATCATGCCCCTGGTGAAAGATGGGACCACAATAGAAAGTCAGATTTTACGTAGGGATATATAAGATTTTTTGTTGAAAATCTTCTTTGCAAGAACAACGAGACCATGATTAGTCATATTGATATGCAAGCATACTCAGATGCTTTCAATATGACAAACGCGATGATTTCAGCTTCTCCAACGTCAACTTCCCATATTTTCGCACCAATATTCCATCATCACATGCATATGATGTTTATGTCTCTCAACTGATTCGATGCGCAAGAGCTTGTTCTGCGTATTGTCAGTTTTTAAATGGAATCAGGCTACTGACAAGTAAGTTAATATTAAAGGAGTTTCAACATTTTGGTATAAAGTCAGCATTTCGCAAATTTTATGGGCGTTATCAGTGGCGGATTTAAGGGGGGACGCAGCTGGCGGCACACACACACACACCTAAAATTTTCAAATTTAAGGTAAATCGTGGTGTCTTGTTCAGAAAAATGTACTAAACGATAAAAGAAGCAATATTTTTTTCCACTCCCGGAGAAATAAATGACAAAATCTTTTTATTTCTTGAATTACTTTATTGGAAGAACTTTATTTTTTCCAAAAACCCTTAAAATTTGCGTCATTTTATTAATTTCACCTGATTAAAAATGATAGAAAATAGTACAAATGACTAAATAGGAGACATATTTCAAGTCCTATAAAATCCAGACCCCCTGCCTCATAAAGTGGCGCCCCCCGTAACCACAATTCCTGGATCCGCCCCTGGTTATAACGATCTTACTTACCAATACAACCTATCATTGGGTAAAATCTGTCTAACATGTTTCATATCAATTGAAACAGTTTTTGCACTCTGATTTTGACTACGGGTTACTCCGTTTACCCATCAAGATATAGGGCTCACGGCAGATATGACTCCACTCCTCCTAGGCACCTGATCCCATTTCTGGTACATGTATGTCCAAGGGTTTATGTTTGCCCTGCTCATAGTTTTGTATTCTTTAAAGGAGTTATGAGATTGATCACTATTCGTTACCTTCACCTTTTCATATAATCTATTTGAGCTCTTGGTGTGATAGTCTAATGTTTAAGTTCGATCCTCAATGCACCTGTAATGTGAATAAAAAAGTTATTTTCTAACATTCCGATTGCATTCTAACGAAGTTGCTGAGCAGATGGTGATTCAGATATTAAGATAAATGAAATGATCAATACACGTAGATATATATTATATTAGATATATATACGTCGACGGTAAATGAGATGTCATGTAATTATTTGCTAATCATCAAGAATTTGAAATTGATTAGTGTATGAGTAAAATGAACTATTGCTTTAATCTGTTTGATATGTAGCTGTTGGTGAAGTGCACATATTTTGACCTATACACGGCACCCAGTGCCTAAGCTGCGAGGTTTATTATTATTATTATCGTTTTGAAGGTTGTATCCGAAAACCCCATGACTTCCATTTCTAAATGCGCACTTGGCGTCATAGGTTTGACTCGACGCTAGGATTCTGGCCTCCCAGTTGGATTGGTTGGTTCACAGGTACTCGACGTTCTAAATATATATATTTAAAAAAAACTTCTCTCCCTGTAAAAAAAAACAAAAAACTATTTCACAGGAAGACTATTTTTTAAAATTATATATATGTATTTAAAACGTCGAGTGCACTGCCTATGGGTTGAATGTATATTGTTTAACGTTCCGCTCGAAAATTTTTCACTCGTATGGAGACGTCACGATTGCCGGTGAAGGGCTGCAAAAATTTAGGCCTATTTTCGGCGCTAACGGCCCTTGAGCAGGGAGGGATCTTTATCGTGCCACAACTGCTGTGACACTGGCCCCCGGATTTTGCGGTCTCATCCGAAGGACCGCCTCATTTAGTCGCTTCTTACCACAAGCAAGGGGTACTGAGGACCTATTCTAACCCGGGTCCACATGGGATCATCTCAGTTGGAAAGCGAGCGCCATACCCAATAGGCTACCACGTAAGAGAAAATACGTACCTTCTCGAAAGGTTTCCCATAAGGAGTTTCAGCAAGATTTATACACTGACTTTAAAATTGAGCAATCAGTATCAAAGAAACTAGTGATTTTTACACCTGGTCTGTATGTAGGTGGTGATTAAGAGCACATGCATCAACCATGAAAATAGGGTGCATGTCAATCCAGACTGTATGTAATTCATTTGGTTTAGAAGCCCAGTTCAATGACCGAATTTGTTGCATAACTAAAAATTTTGAGAGAGAAACAATGGTGGCTAGAGATCAAGTATAGGGGTGTTTTTGTTTTGTCCGTCCATTGTCTTTTTGTCTCCTCATTTCTCTGCAACTTTATACTTGGTCATATGTCATCTGGTCGCTGCCATGGTCTCTATGTCCTTTTTGTTTGTTGTGAGAGTTCCATATAATTTACTGAGTAGATTATGCTTTTAAAACAATAATTATACAAAGACTTTTGGTGTAGGTTTGGTCACGCACTGGCTTGACTTGGGACGGGTAAAGCTGTAGGGAACATGTATTGCTATGCTTATGTTGTTTTTTATCATGACCTGCCTAATGTTAAAGACTAGGAAATGTATGTAGCTTTGGTCTCTTGCCTGGTGAATCTTGGTGAATTGTTTACCTTTTTTCATGAAAAAAAAAAAGATGTTAAAGATCGAGACATTTCAAGGAATTGTTTGTAAAATCATATTGCATAATTTCATATGTACCTTTATGTTAAAACTTATCTACATTTAGATATGAATTCATTTCAGATGTGAAAAATACCCCGAGGATGCGGAGAGTGCGCTTCATCTCTTCCAGTAAGATCCGCCCACCCATTAACTCACACATGTACACTTCCTCATTACGATAAAGCAAATATAAATTTGATTTGGGGGGTGTTACTTTTAAAATATCAGATTACCATAATTACAACAAAACATTTGTCTTGATATTAGGCAATACATACATTTATTGGCAGTTTATAATTAGTATAAGTTTGAATTATTCTTGCTTTTAATCCAATGATTCCTACAAGATAGTGTATGTTGTACTTTGGGACTTTTTAGGTCATGGAAAAGGGAGCACAACAAAGAATACCAAAGTCACGTGATAGAACAAAGTAAATTCAAGGTGTTCTTGGAGAATCTTAAAGTAATCAATGAGCTGAACGTTATGTTCAAGTAAGTTCATGATTTAGTCCAATATCTAGATATGATATGTAAATATGAATGGATTTCTCTTTGAGTTTTGCTTTGTATTTTTTTCAACATTCTTTTTTGGGTGAAATCACCTTCCAATGAACTTCTAGATCCAATGAATAGCCAATAGCCAATCTATCTGTATAATTGTGCTTAGCTGTCATTTGTAAAGTTTAATTTAGCCAATCTATCTGTATAATTTTGCTTAGCTGTCATTTGTAAAGTTTAATTTATCAGTTTAAAATAAATTGGACAGAATTGCATATTGTAAGATCTATGTTAATGGTGCTAAAAATACGTTCATAAAGGCTAGAACTTTCTCACCTTTTTGAAGACTGACACTTAAGAATGCTTGTATTGCAGGTTTGGACTATAAATCATATAGCTAGTAATGACACTTGACTGATATAAATCAATCCATCAATGTCTTACGTAAACCACCATTAATCAGTAGTAAAACACTGGATCACAATTTCTTGTTAAATACATATGTACTTACATATGTATTAACACGGAGACGGGCTGGGGCAACTTTTCTTTCCACAGTTGGATTTAAAATTCTCGTCGTATATGTGTACATTAATTTTAGACACACATATTTAAGACTTTTTTTCTAATCAACATTGAGTACATTATAATTGGACATGAAGCACCATGTCTTACTTGTAAGCCATTGGTATAAGTCATGGTGTTATAAATTCATATATGTAATTCTATATATACATGTACAACGAATGCTGTTTTATGTACTTGCATTTAACCTGTTTAATATTTTTATTTCATTTTTATAGTAAAATCTTTAAGATGATCGTAAACAAATATACGTATATACAATTTATGTTCAAATAAATGATTATATAAATTCCATTAAAGAGGGAAGACGACTTTTGGATTGAATCATTTGGCAGATTTGAGTCAAAAGGAATTTTCTAAAACAGTACTGATGCCGAAAAGAAGGGCGCCGGTTTTTGAGAGAGAAAGGTAATTCTATTTAAAGAAACCTTCATGTACAGATATATTTAATGTGTGTAGACGTTTTCAAAGCAGTATTTTATAACTGACACTTTGATAAATGGAGGAACGGTCATGATATTATACATAATCTATATTAATAAAACAACCTTTTGTTCCCCAATTATGAACACGACCATGCACATGTCCAACTAGGTACAAATGGTTGTCGTTAGCAAGAAAACATTGTCCCCTAACGTTTTCATGTTTACTTCATACAAACATTTGACCTTGGTATGGGCATTGAACCTCATTATAGACATTTGCTTTCATAACTTCACTAATTAATTGACTGCACATGTAACCATCACCACGTGAAGTCCCGGGGGTTGTTTTTGTTTTCCATGTTTGCTTGTTTGTCTTTCATTATATGATGGTGTAAACGATGTATTATTATGAAATTTATGCATAAGCATAAAGTGATACATTTACTTAAGAGAAAAAAATAGGATAAAGTTCATACATATAGCATTAATATGACACAGAAAAGTAAAAAACAAACACTAAAAACCTCAAACTTTGATATAGAACTTTGTAGCAATCTTGGATTATAACTATTTATAGGCGGCAATGAAATATAAAATTTATTTTCTGATAATTTTCGTGTATGAATAATCAAATAATATTTAATATTATGCAAACATATACACAAAAATTGAGTTTTAAAATGTGTGTATACTTCTAATAATTTAAAGGTGATCATATCATTACTGCATTACATTTATTTGTGCTTTTTTTTTCAACTTACACAAATCTCCATGACATTTTACATAATCCACATCAATCATTTCTTTTTGTTCATCCTTGTTTTTCATATATATTTTTTTATATCTCCCACTTTTAATTCTGAGGTTATGAGAACTTATTCTAAATTTAAATTTCAGAGCTCACTATTTTAAAAAATGAAATGCCATTCGAAAGAATTTTATAAGAATTGCACTGAAGCTTATATCCACCTCTCTTCATATGAATTAAGATACTACAAATGAAAAAGAAATTAAATGCCAGTGCTTAGAATTGCTTACAAATGAATAATTGTAAGATTGATTGATTGAATATTGTTTATCGTCCCTCTCGAGAATCTTTCACTCATATGTAGACGTCACCATTGCCGTTGAAGCGCTGTGAAATTTAGGCTTATGCTCGGCAATTACGGCCTTTGAGCAGGAAGGCATCTTTATCATGCTACAGCTTCTGTGACACGGAACCCCGGTTTTTGCGTTCTCATCCGGAGGACCGCCCTAGCTATTTAATCTCCTCTTACGACAAGCAAGAGGACCTACATATTCTAACCCGGATCCCCACGGGAGCACTGTAAGATGCCTGATAGTATTGTATATGAATAAATTAAAGATATTATTAAGAAATAAAATGCAAGTAGTAAGAATTGTATGTGACTAAATATACATGTACTGTAAAACACGGCTACAGCGACACACGCTTATAATGAATTCACGCTTACAGTAAAACACGGCTACAGCGACACACGCTTATAATGAATTCACGCTTACAGTAAAACACGGCTACAGCGACATACGCTTATAATGAATTCACGCTTACAGTAAAACATGGCTACAGCGACACACGCTTATAATGAATTCACGCTTACAGTAAAACACGGCTACAGCAACACACGCTCATAATGAATTCACGCTTACTGTAAAGCACGGCTACAACAACAAACGCTTATAATGAATTCACGCTTACTGTAAAGCACGGCTACAGCAACACACGCTTATAATGAATTCACGCTTACAGTAAAACACGGCTACAGCGACATGCACTTATAATGAATTCACGCTTACAGTAAAACATGGCTACAGCGACACACGCTTATAATGAATTCACGCTTACTGTAAAACACGGCTACAGCGACACACGCTTATAATGAATTCATGCTTACAGTAAAACACGGCTACAACGACACACGCTTATAATGAATTCACGCTTACTGTAAAGCACGGCTACAACAACAAACGCTTATAATGAATTCACGCTTACTGTAAAGCACGGCTACAGCAACACACGCTTATAATGAATTCACGCTTACAGTAAAACACAGCTACAGGGAGACTCGCTTAAATATAATTATATAGGTTCCTAAACATTTAATTATATAGGTTCCTAAACATTTCACTGTATTACACTTAGATACCTAAGGAGTTCTCATTCAGCGGCTCTCCCGGATTCGTTCGATTGGACAGGGCAAAAGAAAGTCACGCCGGTCAAGGACCAAGGTATGCAGTCTTTTCAGTAGATGTTGCTTTCATTAGGGGGTGGGGAAGAACGAAATGGAGGCATGAGGTAATTTGTAATATTTGGCATTATTATATACTTTCAATTTCATCTCTTCTTTTTTCTTTAAAAGTTTGCGGGCATAGATCACACGATTTATGCCCGGAAACATTCCGGCCCGCAAACATTACGTCACAATCAAATTTCTACGCCGTTAATTTTGAAATTTTTCGTGTTTTTCATTTTTTACTCAGTTAAACTGATAAAGTTATTGTTAAAAATAAAATTATTTTTAGTTTCTAAATGAAATTGAAAGTATATAATAAAAAGGTTATATACTTTGTATGGGAAATATGACGACCTCGTTTTTTGTCGCGGACGGACCTCGCAAGCTCGGTCCGTTTACGCGCCAAAAAACTCGGTCGTCATATTTTCCCATACACAGTCTATAACCTATAAGTGTTGATTTTCCAATATGCCTGCAGTGTTATATTTTCCTGTTATAAGTACATGTACTAGTATATCTAGATTTTTATAGGTCAAGTTGAAGGGTCAGTGCTTTCATTGAGAAATACTTATATAAATACTATTGTATGAAATCAATAAAATTTTATTTTGACAAAAGATTGGTAAATGTAAATAGGATGTCTATCAATATATTGATGGAAAACAATGACAGAAAAATCAAGACATACCCATAGTATTATCAGTAGCGGATCCAGGATTTCCGAAAAGGGGAGGTCCACATGTGAAATTCCAGTATTAGCCAAAATGGTCAACCATTTTGGGTACCAAATCTGGAGTTTTCATCTATATGCTGTGGTGAAAACGGGGAGGGGGGGGGGGCTAAATCCGCCACTGACCATAATGATAATTATTTCTAATAATTAGAATTTAAAAAAGCAAGGAATATAACATATAAAAGTCAAGTGGAAAATGTAGTTTTCAATGATTTAGTTCAATTGTAACATCTAAAAGTTACAGTAAATACCTTTTCATTTCTTTAATTGTTTTAAGTTGAATTATTTAGTTATTAGCATCAACAGACGTCCATACATTAATCATATGAACTTAATATAACTCTAATATTTATACCAGGTCTATCATGAGCACTGGGAATAACGAAGTATGTAAGGTTTAACACTAGCACCATTTCTCTATAATATATACATGTGTATATCAGATTGATTCTCAAAAGACTCTCGGTATTATCAATCTGTGTAGTAGTACTAATGGAATGAGCCATAGAAGTTATTTACAGACTGAATATATGACATACGAGAAATGATTTGGAATTAAAAACAATTCAGTACTGCCTTTGTCAAGGTGGTGAAACGTTGTGGTCAGTACTAACATTATTTGTTTTCTGCTTATTACAGGCGCTGCAGGGTCATGCTGGGCATTCAGGTCAGTCACGTGACATAGTCTTGTGGTTCTTTGCAGTCATCCTACCTTTTACAAACATTATTTTAATCGTCTGTCTAGTGTCTGTACACTGCGACATTGTACCTAGACGCCCCCCATAACTATATGTCCCCATAATGCTATGTCAAACAGACGCTGGATTGTTTGAAGAGCAGCTCTATCGACGTGCATAGCATAGTGTATTAAAGAACATAAATTACATTGAGAAACCGTTAATTATAGTCATTCTTTATGGGAAGGGTCACACCCTTTTCAAAACGGAGATAATCAAAAAGTAGTAAAATTATGGAGGTATCCTTTGAAAATCGTTTTTTTTTTCTACAACCACCGCGTCAGATTTTATATCTGGCATGATGCTCATTCTTTGAACACTTCCAGTACACGATATTCTGACTGTTATGATTTGAGTACAAAACTCTACTTATATTGAATTCAGTGCCATTGGTAACATTGAGGGGCTGTGGGCGGTGATGGGGAAGCCCCTGACTAACTTCTCTGTGGAACAGATCGTGGACTGTGATGGCATGGAGGACGTTCCTAAGTAAGTACATGTATATAACTCCTGCCACAGGGGATGTAGTTCTTGTGTGTTAATGCTCACTGTGCTTTCTTTTCTGTCATTTATATATAGGATCTCTCATGGTTTCTGGTTTGATATGATTTATATTCAATGAGTTGTGTGTTTTCGATACCCGAGCCTTGTCGAGGGGATATAAAACACACAACGACTTGGATATACATGTACAATGTAAATCATATCAAACCACAAACCAAGGGAGATTCTTTTTTTTATCACATGCTAAACACCCACCCCCGGGTATTCATATGTATGTTACTGTATTATTGGGAATTTTACTTCCTGACATTTTATATTTAAAAAAACAACAAACAAAAACTACGTAATATTGACGTTTATTAGTAACGTCACAAACGGCATGTGCTAAAGATTGATTAGCAAACACTGATAGGTATCGGGTGTTTTAGGGACGCAGTGCATTTGTCTTACACACACATATATATGTATATACATGTATATGGATATATATATATATATATATATATATATATATATATATATATATATATATTGTTTTTGTCCTGTCTGTCATTCTGTCTGAAACTTTAACCTTGCTAATGACTTTTGAACAGTAAGTGATAGAGCTTTGATATTTCACATGAGTATTCCTTGTGACAAGACCTTTACGTGGGTACCAACATTTTTGACTCTGTGACCTTGACCTTGGAGTTTGACCTACTTTTTGAAAACTTTAACCTTGCTAGTAACTTTTGAACAGTAAGTGATAGAGATTTGATATTTCACATGAGTATTCCTTGTGACATGACCTTTCCGTTGGTACTAAATCTTTTGACCTTGACATTTGACCTACTTTTACCAAGATATTTGTCCTTGTGACCTTGGCCATCTTCGGAATTGGCCATTATGGGGGGCATTTGTGTTTCACAAACACATCTTGTTATATAATGACTAAATCCTTATCGCAAGTATTTATGTCGCAGAAAATATATTAGTGTGATTTATAGATGGTACATGTATAACCAAATATTTACGCCACATCAGCCCATCTAGCGGCCTCGACTGGTGTTGAAGAAGTAGGTCGATGTGGTTCCATGGTGGTTTCCTCGCTACCTGGTTTATGCAGAATAAATGAAACTCGTGTAAAGACGTCATGTTACACCTGATCTTTGATCAGTGATTAAGGATGTTATAATTGACACACTGCACATAAAACCCGCCGGTGCTTCAATATAAGCGTCAGGTGTCCCCAGACATATTCGTCTGATTTACCTGTTGAATTCTCAATAAAAGATCATCTGGTAGAAAGTATGAAGCGTTTTCCAATTTACGACAATGGGAAATTATGCCATAAACCGTTTTCGTATAATGATGTAGAAAGTCTAACATTGGGCGACTTGATGAGATCCTGATTGGTTTTCCATTTAATTAAATGTCACGGTTATGCAATACATGTATAACTAAAGGTCGGTGCATATTAGCGTTTCTTATCGTTGTGACCCGAGTTCGATACTTTTGATCGACAGTGGTTTATATGAGAGGGCTTGGTGGTCACCTACTCGAGTATATGTAGGTGGGTGACACCCATGCCCCCCCCCCCACCCCCGGCCAATACCCGTACCGCTGAGAAAAAAATATTTAAATACTGACTGTACATGTATAAATTGAATCAAGTTGTAGAACTTATTAATTGTCGTCAAACGGAACTTTTTGTCTTAAGAAATGTTCAATTTAACGAGTAAACCTTGTGTCAAATTTCGGCACACAGAAATGCAAAAAGAGGAGTTTAATGGTTTTAAATTTCTTGACAATGAATCTACACAAATATATACAAAGCACCGATATGACCATCGACACGAACAATTCGATACGTCACTACGTCCAACCAACGAAAAAGGTGTACTACTATAAATATAATGAAGGATAAAAATACGAACGAACACGTATCCCTGGACGCACCACACGTGGGATCAGGTGCCCAAGAGGAGTGAGCATCCCTTGCTGACCGGTCACACCCGCTGTGAGCCCGATAAGATACATGTACGTGTAAGTCGTACGTTAAATTAAATTTGCCACTGATTTAGATAAGATAGGTGAACTTGGCGAACAATAAGCCTATTCACGAATAGGCACCGGTCGTGAATCGGAAGTTTAAAATCCGCATTGATGGTACCCGTATTCAAAATAGATACAGTACCTTACTAAAGCGCTGTCCAAAATATTTAGAATTAAAAACCAATAAATAGATCATACTTCAGAGAAGAAAATTTAATCAAAATCATCATCAGAATTTGTTTTACAGGCAGCATCATGTATATCAGCGACTTTTAACACACACACACATACCGGTACTTACACTGATGCCTGGAGTATCTAAGGTACCAAATGACACTACATGTACGCGCACAACATCCAACAGTAATTGCTCCGCATTTCCATTGACATATTAACTTATGTGAATAAGAAACCTCAGATGTTTTGTGGTGTAAATCAAATTTGGAATAGCGTTTTCTGTATGGTGCAGTATTAATGCTTTGATCTGGATTCAGTTTTCCTCAACAAATGTTTTAAACAGCATTTACAACCCACTGGTACTAATATACCGAATATGATAAAGGCATCAGGTCTTGCCTCTTTTGCTACAACTCTGAGGTCGGTTTTACAATTACAGAACGCACATTTGCTGTATATTTGTAGAATACAAATGGGACAGAAACAGACACTTGATTTGCTTTTGTTTTTGTACTGAACTATAAGTTCATTGTGCCTTTTACACTGGCTGCACTGGTTGCATATTTTGATTTTGTCATGATTCTCTTCAAGTAACTTCTGAAGCATTGTTGAAATTGTTCTCTTTAACTTTAAGTTGTCGTTTACATAAACAACATCCATACATGAGGCCCCATACTTGTAAAATAGGTAGGAAAAATTGGTATTCGAACCATAGATATGTGCAATCTTGGCCTATCCAAAACTTCAATAAGACTGTCGCTATACCATCTCGGCTATATATATATATATATCTCCATACCATGAAGATTTACCGAAGTTCAAGCTATATAAAGTCACCCGACATGGACATAAAAAATATCTTGATAATTACGACAAAAGTTATATACAAGAAGTAAGGTTTTTTTCCATAGAGTGGGTCAAGTCTCCATACTTTTATTTACAAAACATTTTACACCTGAGCTTGTACTAACATATTTTACTCAGTTCACAATGGAGACTTGGCCCATTCCATTTGAAAATCTGCTTGGAAAAGTCAAATTTACTGTTATTTTATGCGTTTTTCGCGTATAGGTGATTTTAAATAGCATTTTTTTTCAATGTTCCTTTGAAATTGGTACATTAAAAAAGCATTTTTGGAAACTATGGATTAATTATTTTAACTAGAATGCAAATTTTTCTTTTTCTGGAGAGTTTCAATTTTAACTTTAATATTTGTCTTTCTGTGGGTTCTCGGCTCGATAAAGTAACCCATCTTCTTTGAATGAATCGCGTTTTAGGAAACACACACATACACAATCCGGAACAATACAATAATCGATATGATTTGAAAGCTCAAGGCCGAAACGAAGTTAGATGAGTTGTGTTTGAATTGCTGTTTTTAAACGACAGTAACACGTTAATAGATTAACTAATGGTACGATTTAGAATCACAAGGTCGATACTCAAGGCCGAAACGAAGTAAACCGAGTTACACGTTGAAATACTGTTTTGGGAGACATTTACGTGAAAGAATCTGGAACAATATACGGTGCAACTTGAAAACTAAGGACGACAACCAAGGCCGAAACGAAAGATCTATACGTTGTATCTTCAATCATATTTTATTAGGCATTAATGAAATAAATTAAGGCGAGTCGAACAACAAATAGGGGTCAAACGACAAAGACACATGCACAAACAATGGCAAAGAAATGAAGTGTGAAAAAGAGGGGAGGGGGGTAGTTCAGACAAACTATGATACAAAACAGCACTAAAATCCAACCCGATACCTAGAAGTGCCGGATCCACATTGCAGATACAAGGTCAATACCGACATTAATTTTTTATTAAAAGCACCTATTTATAGTTCCCGCTTGTTTTACAGGGGTGAGGCGGATTGTGGAGTTTTCGGGGGCTGGCCTTTTCTGGCTTATCAATACGTCATGAAGGCGGTAGGTACATTCGGAACCTCTCACTCTTTACTCCGTACATAGACTCAGGCGTCGCACGATAGACATGTTAGGGTGGATATATCGTAAATAATCTGTGGTCATTGGCAGACGAAGGTAAGAAAAAATGTTTTCATGCGGAGACCATAATAGATGTACATTTTTTTTCTTAGGTAAAAGAATTCAATCAAACCAGTAGCTTTGTAAATCGCATGTTGCAATTCTTATCGTTGCCTTACAAGCAGAACTTCGTCTAATCTTGGTTGAGATTCGGCTCGGCTGAATATTTGGGACTGACGCCTTCACCGAATTTCGGAGCAGTCCTTCATAATTCATGTCTGGAAATTTACTTTCAGCTTCGGCCAGTTTCAGTAATTAATGTGCACTTAGGTGACGCTGCTATTCGCTTCAAGTAAGTTATTTGACTATTAAACCAAATCTGTATCACTATTAATGTTGTATTACTTACCGTCTAAGTATGTAAATTCCATTAAATAAACCATCACTTATTTTTCCGTTTAGGGGTCATCCATAATTGTCAACCATTTTCCAAAGTGTGCAAAAAGCACACTTTTTGAGATCCCCCCCCCCCCCTCAAAAAGTGTACATCAACCATTTTCAAATTCCCAACAAGAAGATCGACAATCAAGTTTATGAGCAATTTAGTTCAAACAATGAGTTCTTTAATATTGGTACCCCTATTTCTTGTTATATATGAATGGTATAATGTTTTATAAATGTGCAAATCTTGTCACAAAATAGATACAAAATGAGTGTACCTTATTCATTACTGTTACCGATCTTTCGTCGGCGAAAATCTCGAAATGGCGTGTTTCACTGCGCTTGTTGACGGTAAGGTCCACATTTTCTACTTGAGTATTTTGATATTTGCTCATGAATTTTTTGCGCATACATGGTATGTCTCGGCTAGGAATAATGGAAACTTTCTCACTTATGTATGTAAAGACATATTAATCTCTATTTTTAAAAATGTAGAACACTTTTATCAAATGACAATATGTTTGAAAACGCTTAGAGCCCCGATGTCAGAATTTCCTTTTCCAAGACATCAATATGTCACATTCATAATCCTTTTCGAATAGGATGTACCATATTTTGTACCAGTTATCCATTTTGAATCCTCTATTAGAATGGGATTTTGTTACACTCTGTTGTGTTTGAGTGGATGTCATGAGTGTGTGTCAAACAGAAGTAATTTAAATTGCATAAGTCTCTCATAAATATGCTTCATCATCATGATGCCTTTTTCACAAATTGACATTCCAATGTATCTTTATATATTATTAATTCTAACATATATACCAGCTCCAAACATTGCTATATCAATTACAGATGTCATTTTCCTCTAATAACCCTCGGCGGGGCTCTTGCTGACCGTGTCAGTTTTCTAGTTGAAAATTTATAAGGGACCAGGACTGTTACGGTGTTACATAGCAACTTTTTTCCCTGTTGCGTAAGGTACTGGAATAAATAGTAATAACTCATTGTCCAGAACATTGATGCTTTATTTAGTTTATAAGTCTGACCTGTCTAAAACTACCAAGAGAAAAAAGAGCGTACGGTAAAATTGTTGATTTTTTACCCCCTTCCCCCCGAGCGTGCTTTTTGCACACTTTGGAAAATGGTTGACAATTATGGATGACCCCTTAAATGAAGACTTTATATGGCGCAATGTTTTATCTCCCAAAATTGAAGAGTTCCTATAGAGCGAAATTCAAGTAGGTATAATATTGTGTCATGGAACTCTTCATTTGAACGGAAAATTTAGTGCCTATTTTCATTTTGGGATTTTTATACCTAGACGGCAAGCAATACAAAATTAAGAGTGAATAGTGATGGAGGGTTAGTTTGATAGTCAAATCACTTATTTGAAGAGAACAGCAGTGTCACCAAAGTGAACATTAATTGCTAGAACTGGCCGAAGCTGAAAGTAAATTTCCAGACATGAATTATGAAGGACTGCTCCGGGATTCGGTGAAGGCGTAAGTCCACATATTCAGCCAAGCCTAATCTCAACCGAGATTAAACTTCGTCTTGATCGTATCACGTTTCAAATCGAAGTAAATCACTTTGACCGAGTCTTTTTATGGAGTAAAGGGCGGGGGGTTCAGATCCCTGTAGGTTTGCATATTTGCTTAAAGAGGAATAAGACACGAGATATATCTGATATGGATGGAAAGTGGAGATGAACAATAATATTTTGTAGTTGAACATTTTCAAATTTACCTTACCCAGTGAGATACCCAGCTAGACAATTGCATTTAAAAGTATCATACAAGTATTGCCAGTACCTGTATTTATATTTTCATATTTTATTTTAATTCGGTCCCGTGGGGATCCGTGTTAGAGTAGGTCCTCAGTATCCCTTGCTTGTCGTAAGAGGCGACTAAATGGGACGGTCCTTTGGATAAGACCGCAAAACCGAGGCCCCGTGTCTCAGTAAGTGTGACACAATAAAGATCCTTCCCTGCTCATAGGCCGTAAGAGCCGACCATAGACGCAACCCTTCACTGGCATTGGTGACGTCCCAATATGAGTGAAAAATTCTTGAGAGCGACGTTAAACAATATACAATCAATCAATATTTTCATTCGTGTGTCAAAAAAAAGTTGGCCATTATGCCGATCTGTCCTTCTTCCTTAAGGAAATACCGTTCTTGAAGAGATACTTTGACATATCATAAACATACACTATTTACTGTATATTATGTTACATGTATCGTTTTGTATTCTTAAATGCATCGCAACCTCAAAGAGTCATTAGTTGTTGAACCGTACATACACTTTATATATGATTATTCAAAACAGGGAGGTTTGGAGACATGGGAAGATTACTGGTATTGTTCCGGTCTAGGGGGCGCTCCAGGTACCTGTGCAGCTTGCCCCGCCCCTGGTTATAATACCACCCTCTGCGGACCACCCATACCTTACTGCAACATGTCGCAAAGCTGTGTCACGAAGCTAGACGTCAGCAAGTTCCACCCAGGCCTGAACGTAGTGTCGTGGAAAGCTATTGACGAGGTGAAAACTGATAAATAATGTAGATGAAACTTGTCAGGAGTACTGAGTATATGTAGTAGGCTTGTGGTATTTTCCTTCAGTGTATTGTAATATTTTGAATTATTTTACAATAATCATATGATTTCAAAAGTAAATTAACACGTCTTAAAAAGAATTTGCAGTCAAAAGGTTAACAGATTTCGTTCAATGACACTTGCTGACAATATTCATTGAAACCTATTATTTTATACATGTGGATTTGGTGCAAATGAAGAGAGAAAAAGATAAGGGATACTCGTATTTCAAAATACCACGTATCGAATTTTGCGATATGAATCTTTCAACATTGAATGAACCTCCAATTATAACCTTGCGTTTTCATAACCCTTTCTTTCTCTCTCAAAATTGAAAAATAAAATCTGTATTCCAACATGACTTTGTCATGCATATTTGTACTTTGAAATTTAGAAATCGTTAGAAAAATTCGAAAAAATATATTTTAGAAATAAATTTGCATACATTTACATGTATGAGAAGGACTGTAAAACTGTCACGGACGGAAATTCATATATATCAATATTACATCTATTTTAGTAGAAATGGGTCCGCTGTCTTTTGGTTACCAAATTGAATGTTAGATTAATTCCATGTATATGTAGTTACAATTTTACTCGCAGAATGAAACTTCAATCGCAGAACAGCTCATCAAGATCGGACCTTTGTCAGTTGCACTCAACGCCGAACTTCTTCAATTCTACCACCATGGAATTTTTGATCCGCCAAGCTTTGCTTGTAATCCAAAGAGTCTAGATCACGGTGAGAGGTTTATTTTATGACCGAATTCAGATATACAATTGCACTGTATTATTTAGTACATCGCCTGGTTTTTCTGCTGATCTAATTTTGTTATCAATGAAAGTGGCGTCGGTGGCCTAGTGGTTAGGCCGTCAGACTTTCGACCGAAAGGTCGTGGGTTCGAGTCCTGGCCGCGGCAGGGCTGACGTTGTGTCCTTGGGAAAGTCACTTTACATGAATTTCCTCACTCCACCCAAGTGTAAAAGGGGTACCTGGAACAGTGAAAGATATTGTTAGAATGTTAGTGCTCTAGCGTTTAAGGTTTGCCGGGGTAATAATGTACATTGATTATTGTAAAGCGCTTTGAGCAGCATACGCTGGATAAGGTGCCATATAAAACCAATCATTATTATTATTATTATTAAACCAATCATTATTAAACTTACTTACTTAGACCTCTTCGTGCTGGTTTGCACATAAGGCTTACATTTATAAGGCTAGAGTAGAGACATCCAGTATGCTCTGTCTTGAGAGCAAGCAAGTCTTTATTTGTCCCCAAGTGCATCCTTGTTCCTTCATCTCTCTTTCTACTGCTCTCCTCCATGTCTCTTTTGAGTGACCTTTTTTCCTCTTCCCTGCTGGTATCCATCTTAGAGCAACATGTGGGATCCATTCTCAAAACATGGCCTAGCCAGCGCCACCCCTCTTCTTAATTTCCTCTGATACTGCTGTTGTTTTAGTTTTGTTGTAAATTTCTCAGTTTGATATTCTATTTGGCCAAAAAACTTTTAGAATTCTTCTTAAACATCTCCTCTGGAAAACATCAAGTTTATTGCAGATGGTTTTTGTGACTTTCCAGGACTCTGAACCATATAAAAGAACTGAAATTACATTGCTTTTGAAGATCTTGATTTTCGTGTAAAGTTTGATTTTTGAGGAGTTCCAGATTTTCTTTAAACTTGCAAAGGCTCCTCTGGCTTTGGATAGACGGTGGTCAACATCGATTTCTGAGTTTCCATCTTTTGTAATTTTACTTCCCAAATAAATAAAGTCATTTACCTCCTCTACTGTCTGGTTGTTGATCAAAATAAGATCTTCTCTTTCCGTGTTTATTCTTATTACTTTGGTTTTAGCAGTATTTATGTAAAGACCAAGTTGTTTTCCTGTTTCTTCCAGTATTGAAAGTAAAACAACGATATAATCATCAAATTTTATAAGCAATCCTTATTTATGGTACAATGTATTATTTGTACAACCGTGAAGTTGTCTTTCGTAAATACTGCAGTGTCATAGAACAGCTCACCGAGTCCGGGAGGATCTGCCCTACCTCAAGACGTAGTGTGAACGGACACAATAGGCGTGGTTTGCGACGATGTAGAACAGATGTATACAGAATTTGCAGCTCTTCAAATTTAATCCACAATACGTTCAAGGTTTACTTGATATGCTCTCACAAATAAATGCTGCAATTGTGTATAACAACCGAATGTCATTTTGTTGTAGGCGTGTTGATAGTGGGTTTTGGATCAGAAAAATCTATTTTTGGAACCAAAGACTATTGGAAAGTAAAAAATTCCTGGGGTCCTAAATGGGGCGAGAATGGATACTTCCGGATCCTTCGTGGTCAAGGAAAATGTGGAATAAATACCGCAGTTACTACCGCCGTGTTGGCGAAGAATTAGACGTCAAGAGTTATATTTCCTACTCTATCTGTATGTATATGAGATAATTGTCATGAATGTATGTGAAGTTTTTTTGTTGAGGAGCAAATGAATTTAAATATAAACTTGTGAATCTATGGAAGTCATTCAGTTTTAGCATGTTAATGTGTATCATTGAGATAATTAATAAAAGTTATTGTTGAATAAAGTTTTATGCGTTTTCAAAAATGATGGAACACTTTACTGCTTTGGAAATGATAAAGCAATTAAGCAGAATAAATCCACGAAAGATCGTTAGTTTCTTACCATACTTTTTTTTTTTTTTTTTTTTTACCTCAGCTGAGCCTTCAAGTAAGCTTTTCTTATTGTCGTGGTCATAAACTTTTCACATTTTCATCTTCTTCCCCAGAACCACTAAGCCAATTTCAACCAAACTTGGCACAAAGCATCCTTGAGTTAAGGTGATTCAAGTTTGTTCAAATGAAGGTCCACGGCTTCTTCAAAGTGGAGATAATCTCAAAAATAGGGTGGGGTCCAAACAAAATCTCAAGAACCAGCGGGCCAGAAAAACTGAAACGAAACAAAAATGAATATGAATCCCCCCCCCCCCCCAAAAAAAAAACTTGAAAACTAAAATGAATAATTAGAAATACGTTTAAATATGACAATGAATTTCACAATTACATATAAATAAAGTTATCATGATTACCAAACACCGCTACATATATTTCCAGTATAAGAAATGTGAATACTAGAATGTCAACTAGCTTAAACGTCTGTTCCCTTCAAGGATAGCGCCGAGAGTGCGGGCCCTGGGTTAGTAAAAGCGGGAAAGTGAGTGAGTATTAGAAACTGGTTAAACAAGTATAGGGAAGTCCAGTGGTCAGTTATAAGCACACACACGTGGTCTGTCACACTTGAGCGCAGAAATAAAAACACATTTACACTTACGCAAAGATGAGAAATAAATGATTAATGATAATTTATTTACAGAGGTTACATGTATATGTTCTATTTGTAAAATAAATCTAAATATGGCAAACTTATCAGTGGTAGAGAAGAGTAATTGAGAAGGTGGAATGAACACTTTAAAGAGATTCTCAACAAGGACGAGCCAGAGTCAGACGTAGATATTACAGAAGAAGCTATAACATGATATGAAAGGTGAAGATAACTAACAGTGATCAATCTCATAAATCCCATAAGCAATGCAAAATAGATACCTCTGGTATATCCAGGGGTCCGTGTTTGCCCAACTCTATTTTGTATTGCTTATAGGAATTATGAGATTGATCACTGTTCGTTATCTTCACATTTCATAGTTGCGCAAACACGGACCTCTAAACACACCAGAGGTGGGATCAGGTGTCTAGGAGGAGTAAGCATCCCCTGGCGAGCGGTCACATCCGCCGCGAGCCCTATATCTTGTTCAGGTAAACCGCGAGCCCTATATCTTGTTTTGGTAAATGGAGTTATCCGTAGTCAAAATCAGTGTGCAAAAAACGGTTTAACAATCGGTATGAAACACGTCAGACATAAACACCAGTGAACCATCATATGCAGAAGTTAAAACAATACTAGCAAAACCTAAACAAAAATGGCAAAGCATCAGGAATAGTCTATCACAGCAAAACTAGTGATATAGGGCTTACAACATCTATAGTGAAATATCTTCTCGGTAAGATATGGAATAAAGAAAAAATTCCCAAAGCATGGAAGAATGGACTAATCATAAAGTTACCAAAGATTACCGAAGAAAGGAAATCTGAAGGAATGTAAGAATTAGAGAGGGATACAGTGAGCAAAGTCCTAGGAAAGATTACAATCGATAGGATCAGAGAAGGAATCGAATCACTGCTATGGAAAGAAAAAGCCGGCTTTCGAAAGGGAAGGGGCACAACTGAACAGATTCCCATATTGAGAAATATAGCACAAATAAATGAATGGAAAAGCGCATGATACATAAATTACAAAGTTTGAAGTGGATCTGTCGAAGCACTTTCACAAAATCGGTCGGACAAATTTCTCACTAAAGAAGAGGAATAATAAGAATAAGAAGAAAATAATAATAAGAAACGTAGCAAAAACAATATGTCTCCGACACTTTGTGTTCGGAGACATAATTATACAAAACACTTGTACTTCCAGTACCTTTATACGGATGTGAAACATGAAAAATGAACAAGAAAGACAACAAGATGATATAGACACATTCCAGAACAAATGCTTAAGAAGGATAATGAAGATAAAATTGGAAGATCAGGTGAGAAATAAAGATCTACTACAGAGAACTAAAATGAGACCAATTAGTGAGGAAGTAGCAAGGAGAAGATGGAAATTTCTTGGACACACAATGAGACAACATCCTACCAGTGTCTAACATCGCACTAACATGGGCGCTAGAATGGAAAAGAAGGCGTGGACGACGAAAACAACATGGCGCCACACGGTAGAAAAAGAGATGACATATGCTGGCTGGCAGTCATGGAACGAAGCAAGAACAGCATCAGCCAACTGGAATAGATGGAGGTGCTCTGTGGAGGCCCTATGTGCCACCAGGCACGAGGAGGATAGGTAACAGGTCTATTTGTAAAATGCGTTCATAGATTAATTACCGAGAAGGTATGCATTATCTAACGTGCACAATTATTGCATATGGATATGACATCCATATGAGGTTAAAGTAAAATCATGTTAGGACCGTGGTATGACATTTTAACCATCGCCACCGATCTTATAGTCTTCATCAATAAGGTAGTGTTTGATCTGTTTTGCTGTTCCTTCCATACATGTCCCGAAAAGGTGAATTTTTCTTGGTGACGTGAACTAGAGAGGTCCTCATGTCTAGAATGATGGTTGTGTGTATGAAGTTTTGAATTTTAATGAACCCGAGGTTTGAGCACGAGGGACAGTTCACCGGACGACGCAAGTATACGGGCTGTTCTCTCTAGCGAGGATTAAACATTCGTAGTAAACTGTGTGTTTAGCTGTTGAGGTGCAGATACATTTATAAATGTATATCGAATACTTCATTTTCATAAGATTATATTTTAAATTGAAAAAAAAATACATTCCGTTATCATGCAATACGTTGTTTGTAATACTTGGAAACCGTTTTTAAATTTAAAAGAAAAGTAATGTGAATGAAAAACATTGAGACTGAAATGCAGTAAAGTTACATACCGGGTATGATGTGGTAATTTGAATGCCTTTTGAAGCGTTTGAGGACGTGTGTCTCTGGTATAAGTGAGTGTACCTTCAGAAATTTCCATTAGACTTTTCCTCCTCTGAGACCACCACGCATCATCGAATAGATTATATGAATAAAAAAACAGTCAAACTGAAATACAGCAACGTCACATATGGCGTGGTAATTTGAATGTCTTTTGAAGTGTTTGAAGAAGTTTTTACTTTGGTTTGTGAGTGTACCTTCAGAAGGTTCCATTAGACGTTTATAGTCAGTTTGTCCTCCTCTGCGACAGCGGCCACCATGCGGTATTGAATAGATTCACATTTAAGACAAACATTAGATCTGAGGAAGACGATTTTAAGGTAAAGAAGACATAAAATGTTGACTTCCCCACCCTTTGCTCTTTGGATATAGTTACAATGTTTTACAATATGGCAGCGTAACCTCTAGACATGAAGTAGTAAAAAGAAATACATGTAGCGGTTACGTATGATTATGTGCTGTTCACGCTTCACATTTTTATTCAGTTTGTGAGCAAAGTGATAAAAGTTTATATGTATACAACAACTTTTAAAAGAGATTTTTTAAATAATCACTCTTTTTGAAATTTGTAGAACTTTACCAGTATAATCATTCAAGAAAGCATGACTTATGACAGATCTAGTGCCCCTCACAGACAGAATTGTATTTTTCGAAAAATCGTATCTTTTCGAGGATGGAGGCAAACTAATTGGCGTTTGGGCTTTATATTTAACATAGAGTAATGCAGTTAGTGAGAATCCGTATTCTTCATTGTATCAGAAAATGACGTGCGGAAATCGGTTTTCAGCCGTTGTTGCCATGAGACCTGGAAACTGGGCCGTTACGTTTTAGGAAATGGAGGAAAATTCGCCTTCAAGAGCCCATGTTTTAATTTTCAGATTTTTTACCATGGCAATCAATTTTCAAAACTAATATATATGCCTCGTGATTCAAAAAACAATTTTCCAGTATAATGACAGATTTCAACTTTCAGCACAAATCCTAACCTTTCCAACAAGGCCAATTTGCAATAGGGTCATTGATTCCTTTTCGAGATATTTTACATCAAAGATGCAGCATGCTCTTTTCAACTTCCCGTTTAAAGTGAAAGTAGAATTACCCGCCTAGAAGTCAAACTCTCATGCATCTCACAGTCAAAGTTTCGAATTACATAAAAAGGCACTTGATCAATGTAAAATGGTCACCTCCCTATATTAATACAGATATAAAAAACAATGAAACTATTTGAATTCTATAAATTACTCTTTTAACATAATTATCTACATTTTAAACTGGTCACTTCAGCTTCGTATTGGCAATTCTCCAGGTATATTGAGACTTTATGTGTTTCCGAATTTTTCACGACAATTCCGAATGCAGAGGAAGAAAACATCAATAACACGAATGAAGTAAAATCTCAATTAACAGTCCATCCCTAAGATCTTGAAATCGCTGGTATTGGGAAAAACAAAGAATGTGTGCATAATAGGCATACGCTTTCCACTTGAAAATCATGATAAATTGTCGAAACAAGTCTGCAACGCAAACACTGGATACAGAGAGTAAATATGAAAAACCATATTTTTTGGAAACCAATCCAGATTATATGTTTATTCCGGGAAAGCTATTTTTGTCCCGCGTCGTGACCTTTAAACACACAACAGAAGCTTCAGTAATGTCCATCAAACAACCGGAGAAGTCCAACACAGCGACAAGACCTTTACAGTGTACTACCTTACCCACAGAGGGACGTTCTCCAGCCGGGGGTTCCTGTGCACCACGTGGAGGAAACGTTTTCTTGGTTTCTTAAAAAAACAAAACAAAAGCTGTACAGACAAGAATGGCTTTAATTGTTGTAGACAGAACTAAGTGTTATCAGAAAGGATTCAAAAGACTGAGATCAAAAGAAGATGAAGAAAACGATTTTATAGATATGGACTCAGTTTAATATTTTCAATTTTATGTTGGATTTATGTTGGATTTAGATTGATACATAAAATATAAGAATCTGGCCTCGTTTCCTTTTCGTTCTTTGATATCAATCTGTCTCAAAATAGGCAATGTTATTCCACATGTAAATCCACTTTTTTACGGCTGATAAAACTAAGAACTACTTTATAAAATATCGGGAAAATGTAGGGCAAGCAACTATTTGTAGTTTTTTTCTCCATTGCTATGCATTCTTCATATACCTATGATTTGGATGGTGCAATAGAACAAACCAATATCGGCGTTTCAAAGCAAACGGAGTTATCTTTCATTAGCCGAACTGATAAGAGAACTATTATCTTGTCAAAGCAGAGGGTCATTTAGTGAATTTACGGATAACAGTCTGAACAATGATTTTTCAAAAATTAGCTGTCTTAACTGGGTAAGAACGTATATATTATTGAAAATGTGTATGTTATAATTATAATGTAACTACACTATAACGGAATGATGAATTGTGCGGCTAAAAAGGTTTCCCTACCTGATTTCCGTGTATGACGTAAGATAATGGTAGCAAGTTGGGTAATTACACCTTTACATTTCTATAAATAGTTTGTAGCACGGGGTAAATAAAAAGATCTTCATTAAGTACTGTAAAACACATCTGTTTACTACACGGCGAGCTCGATATACTTTTATCTTCAGGGGGTTAGGGGGGTTGTAAACGTCAACCGGGAAAATACTTGTAAACGAGTTTGAATACATGTACTCAAAAAGGCATATCACCTGAACAATTATTCTACATATAGCCGAAATATACAATTCGTACTAATGCATATCGAACGCTTTAAACATGTGCAAATGTCAATTTACACAAACGGAAAGATACTTGCTACTGTAATAATTTTCCCCTTACAGATTGGTATTCCTTTCTCACTGTTTTGGAATTTCAAATCAGGATACTCACAGACTTGAACATGAGGCTCGATTGGCAGACAAAATGGTCGTTGATCAGGAGGAGCTATTGAAAACGAACACAGGATTCCGAGATTTAACACGAGCTGGTCTTCCACAGAAACGGGGTATGAAGATTAGATATTTCGACATCAACAGCTACTGATGTTAGAGATTTCGACATTAACATCTAGTGATATTAGAGATTTCAACATCAACAGTCACTGATGATCAGAGACTTCGATATCAGCAGCTACTGATGTAAGAGATTTCGACATCAACAGCTAGTGATGTTAGAGATTTCAACATCAACAGTCACTGATGATCAGAGATTTCGACGTCAATAAATACTGATGTTAGAGAATTATAAATGCAGTCCGTCATCAAGTTTTGAAATCGAAAGCTAAGTAAGAATATACATGCATGATAAATCAGGTTGATACTGATAGTTAATGACAGTATTAGATCAAACTTCAACATGACATTCATTTAAAACATGTTCGTTGAATTCCTTAGGTATTGAATCAATGAATGGAATTGGTAGAGTTAAGAGAGACCCCTATCATTTTTTTCTCACGGTTATTCTATATAATGTACATATAGAAGTCAGAATTAAGGATAGGAACATCCACAGACCCTCCCGATCATTTCCACTAACTCAAATAATACAAAAATGACAACAAAAGATCGTAAGATGTATGCTCTTTGATTTCTCTGTATTTTACCTACTAAATGCAAAGCTTTTTAAAAGTTATTTTGATAACAACCGGCAAATATGACTTCGGCAATCATACGATCTATGGAAGTGCTGAAAAATAGTAATTGTTAATGTATGTAAAAGGTACAATAAAGTCAATGCCTCACCATGCATCATTTCTACCCGGTCATTCAAAGGGCCAAGGAAAACCTTTAGTATGAAATTCATTGTATTTGTAGATGTACATGTACAATATATGTACAACTTCTAACGAAGAACCCCTTCCCATCATATTTTCTCATTTTTACATACATGTATACAGTTTGGGGGGAAATAGAATTCTATCGCATTGTGTTTTTTTTAATTTCTGGCATACAAAGTTGTGCGGACATATACATTTATAAATGGTAATTTTTCTTGATAGATTATTAAGTCACGCAAGAACATGTCGATAGAAAAATTAATGTCAATAAAATGATGTGCAATACATACAAACAGTCTATCGCAGTTGTCATTTACTTGTTGCTTAACACAACTTAAGGAGTGTACGATAAAATAAATGCAATCAAACTTCAAATTTGATTAACGGAAATAGGAAACACCGACAATATATTTGCTAAACGTATGTGTAATTATTGTTGTGCGGCAGCGTTAACAACCTCTTTTGAAAAAATACTAACAGAAATTTCGTAATAAGTGTGGATCCTTTATGGCAATGGAAAGCGATTGTTAAAAATCACAAGTTTAAATGAAAAAAAAATCGTTATAAATGGTGATTTTTACGTTCATTTTTAATTCAAGGGGAATAGAAATTTACTTCGTTATATCCGTAAATTCACTATATCCGTGTTCGTTGTAGACGCAGATTTTTCTATAGAATATATAAAGAATTTGCCGGGGAAGTCGATTTCACTTTGCTATAGCCGTAATTTCGCTATATTCGTGTTCGTTATATTTGAGTTTTACTGTATGTGGTTCTATATCCAAAATTTAGTTATTACGCATTTTAATAACAATACATTGTGAATCCCGAAAAAGCTGTTGATAGATAAAGACCAGCTGTTTATCTATATAATTTATTTGATTTACAGTTGTGGGTGTGATATCTGCAGTAAGTGCATCCTTCAGCCTCTTAAAAGGAATAGCCGACAATGTTGATTTTTCTCGCGTTTGCGTTATTGGACTGAAGAATCTTGGAAACCGGAAGCTCGTAAACCCCACGTGGTATCTGTCTCACGGTGTTATTCGCCAGCCTTTACCTCGGTATTTGCCAGCCGGTGACGCGGGGATATTCACGTTCGAAAAAAGCAGTTGTAAGTAGAGCATTGTAGTTTAGTGTTATTTTGAAATAGCAACAGTTTGACGTGCTGGGTCGGTTTTCCGTTCAATTTTGATTGGTTTGATTTGTAGACGCAATAGCCGGAACGTCTGGCGTGTTAACTTACACGATTTCTGGCACCACACACCAGGTGGCAGTTTTCTGGAGCGTCCCATTTGTTTATGGAATATACTCAAACGAACTCCATGTCCAGGTACATGTAACATAGTTTTGAATTGGTTTCTACATAGGGTTAAGGTGTAATCCGGATTACTTCATTAAACCGAATAGCATAAAAGCTGCAATCCCCTGTGAGTAAATGCTAGGCCTAGGGTACTCCAGCATGCTAGAGGTTTATGGCGAGATACGTTTGACTTGGCGCCGCTTAACCTCTAGCATTCATTGTACGCCGCTGAAAAGGTCAAAGTGGGGATGGGTTGTTTAATAAACATTCAAAGCTTTGTCATTAACGAATGACCACCACCTACCATTTATACTAAGATTTACCTTTAACACAAAGCTATTCTGTCACAATAACGATTAATCCATGGATTTAAAAACGAATTGAAAACAGATTGAGGAGAAGGTCGTCTACTAAAATTACGGAATGGAATTCAGATGTTTCGGCAAGACGAAATTAATACTGCTAGTACTATACTTGCTTTGCGTAATTCAGGTATAATGCACAGGGTTTTGACACAATTTGAGCAAACTGGTATACATGTACATAGTAAATAGTGAGAAGGGAGCTAACAAAGCAGCCAAAAATTCTCGGCTGCTCGCTTCAAACTCTCAAAACTTGGGTATTAATCGTGATGATGCATAAAAAGTTTTCCCAGTTGAAAGCCAGAATATTGTTCTGTTTTGTAATACATAAATCGTTTATCTGACGTCACAGAAACTTTGAAAAAATAAGTCCAACTTCCGAGAATTAGGTCGCCGTCAACCTTACACCATTTTCTCCTTGCAATTTTCCTTCATTATATTGGATTTTATGCATCCGTCATACGTTGCACTCCAACTTAGAATTACCGTTGAAAATATAGGTACTTGTGGTCACTTTCACAATGTTTGAATGGATTTTGATCGTCCTTTTCAGCAGATCAGATTCGTTCTCACCAGCTAATATGATTACGGTGTGACCGTTGGGGCGAGCGCAGCATATCTGAATACATTTTCAAAAAATTTATATTAAAAACAAGGAAAACTGATCTGGTTCACTGTCAATACGTAGGATTACTGTCTTGCTCTTCTCGCCAATGTAGGAACCAGTTTAGCGGGAAATGCAACGAGCGTGTTGTGACGTAACCTGGTAGTTGTGACGTGACTGTTTACATATCTTTAGACAATATTTTAAAAAGAAAAAGAAAGGGGGGAAAATATGATTGTCATCCTTTCCTTTCAAATAAAAAAGGTTTGTAATACTTAAAAGATTTTTTAAATTATTATTTTACGAATCGAACCATCCGCCATTTTGTACGAGGGACTTCTGGGATTGGCGTCAAAAAAAAAATCTTGTTAGAGGTTGAGATTTAGCTCGGATTATTTCCCGCGCTCTAGTCATTAGAGCTCGCAGTACGAGCCAGCGCTCCGCGCTGCGCTCGCTATTAGCCTCCGAGTTGAAACGAGTCTTTAAATTTCCGGTGAAGATCCGCAGCAAAGTAATAATATTGTCCAATCGTTTTGCACCGTCTGAAATTCAGTAATTCTGTGCTGAACACCCGCAATATGGTTGAATGCATATTTCCTGTGCGCACAATAGCTAACCAAACGTAATCCTGTGGTTGACTATTTCAGGTTTGGAATAACGCCCAGGCGAATGAGGCTCTGTTCAAAAGCATGGAGGCAGATGAAGAGAAGCTGACTGTGTGGAATTCCGGACATTGGTTAAAGTCCAGTAGTTTTGGAATCACAGTTAACGCTGCCATGACGAACGCTGCCAAAGCCTCGCTTTTAGTGGAGGTGGAGTTCAACCTCACTAGCACACAATCAGAAATATTTGGCTGATCCTTGTATTTTTAGATGTGATTGTAGAAATAGATGAATGTGATGTAGTTAGATGGGTGTGCTTTCTTTATTCGATTGATTGATTGATTAAATATTATTTAGCGTCCCTCTTGAGAATCTTTCACTCATATGGAGACGTCACCATTGCCGGTGAAGGGCTGAAAAATTTAGGCCTATGCTCGGCGCTTACAGCCTTTGAGCAGGGAGGAATCTTTATCGTGCCACACCTGCTGTGACATAGGACCTCGATTTTTACGGTCTCATCCAAAGGACCGCCCCATTTAGTCGCCTTTTACGACAAGCAAGGGGGTACTGAGGACCTATTCTAACCCGAATCCCCACGGGATTCTTTATTCGATGATGAATGTATTCGATGGTGAATATAAACTTATACACGTTATATACACACTACCTTCAGGTACCGTGTCTGACAATATACATAAATATATAAATGCACATTCCATAAAAAAACAATCATTGGTTGTGTTTTATGGAATGTATCATTCTGATTTCCAACTGTACCGAATAAACTTCCAATATATATATATATATATATATATATATATATATATATATATATACAAATGTGAAAAATTGCCTCAGTGTCCGGTAATCAATAGGTAAAATATTAAATGAAATATGACACGTTGTAAAACGTAAGCGCTTTCATGTTTAAAAAAATCTTCAGACGTTTTACATTATGAAAACAAATTATGTTGTTATGACTATAACAATATGACGTCACAATACAGAGGGAGTCATTTGAAGCGTATTATTGTGACGTAGCGTAGGTCTAAATGAGCGAATGAAATATTTTTCTTTTTCTCTCCTTTCCGTGAGAAGTTTGTAAAAAGGAAAAACGTTAAAATGTTCATTTCCACCCACGTCTAAATGTTCACTCACTTTTATTTTACGGTATTCCGGTACTTGAATGTGTTGCTTATGTACATATGTACACAAATTCTGGCTCTAAGAGTTGTCCCTGTCTCTCCGATATAGATTTGTCTACATCCGCTACATGTAATAACATATATTAAATTCTTAGAGCCACAAGACATATCAGCGTTTATGGTGAATTCCTTTGCGTTGAAATTGAAAGTTTGTCCCTCCTTTATAGATGGACAAGTTCCACACCGGGGATCTTTGCATCTGTTGACTCGGGAATCGGATTTTCTATGAAATTTGGATGGACATAGTATTGTACGGATATTTTTTGGTTGTCTTTTACTGTTAATGAATTTGTATTTTCGGAAGACGTGTAATTTTTTCATCTGATTTCAGATTATTAAGATGATGATCAACAATATATATATTTGAAAAGAATAAACGAGAAAGTTTTTCAAGTATTTATTAAAGATAACAAAATGAACTTAAGTTATGCGAGTAACACATTTCATTAAATTAAACTTTTATGTATAGTCACTAATCTACATTTGATTATTATATAGAAAGCACTTTTAACGATTTGATTTAGCAGAACACAACAATTAAAGCACACAGAAAGTGTCCACTGAGCACGGACTGCCCGCTAATGCATTACTTCCCATCACGTGATCGTCACATAACCTCCTATTGGTCAACAAGTCTTTATGGATTTCTCTGCAAGAATTAAAGTATATCTGTAAAGAAAAAAAAAAGTCACCGCATTTAGAGTGTAGTCATGATAGTGAAATCTTCAATATACATGTATATATTTGTTGAATTAACCTACTACGCATTTTATAGATTGTTTTGAGAGATTTCCACTGTAAATGTTTCATGTGCAATGTATATTTTGAATTTATAAGAATATGTTATGACTCTCACGGTTGTGTCTTTGAAAATTAGAATTCTTATCTACTTTGTATGAATAGATGCATAGACTTGAAAACTGAGAACCAAAGGATAATTTTTAATATTCCCACGTGTCCATTGTGGATGCAAGGCACACGTGGAATGTGCCTACAACACCATATAATCATACATGTATCCACTAAGATGATATATGTACACACACACACACACACACACAGAGAGAGAGAGAGAGAGAGAGAGAGAGAGAGAGAGAGAGAGAGAGAGAATACATACCTGGCTTAACATAAACCACACTTCTTGGGACAGTCTTCCGGAACGTTTCCATACTCTGAACAGTAATTGCCTGGCCAGTTTGCGCAATGGTCTTTGTCTGGTTTACTGCAATCAGCTGTGACCAAAAAAGGATCATATCTTAAATCGTTTTGTTCTAGATTCTGTCTTAATGTTACTGCAGAAGTATGAAAATGAGGAAATGATATCATGTGTTGAAATTTTCTGTGCATTTTGACATTACCTCTTTCACATCTATCCCCGACGTATGGTCGTTTACATGTACACGTGCATTTGTCTATATCTAACTTGCCTCCATTTGCACATTTCTTTCCATTGCAGGGAGCTACAACACAGACAAAAGCGTATCTTTGATCACCTATCTCGCATTTCTAAAGTTTCTGTCAATAGGTCTTGTTGGTTTTTTTCTCTCTCAAATCATATACAATTTATCTTTCTATAAATGGAGGAATGGTATAGAACTAAACAGCCGTTAAATCAGCCATTCAGGTCTTTTTTCCAATGTTGGAGTTACAAGACCTGTGCAAACTTTGCGTACTATGATTTACGTAAATGAAATGTATGTTTTGTATCAGTATGACGTACGGTCACAGAGTCCGCACATGACGGGGCACATGTCCTTCTTGACGTTGAAGAATCTTTTACAATCGGCACAGGAAATGGAGCCGCCATTACTACTGCACTGATCGATGTCCATTCCTTTGGAACCATAGGATCGGCACTCAGCTGTCAACAGAGAGAAACAGAGTTATTTTACTTGTCGAGATTGCTACAATAAACGTTCTACATTACATGTATATAGCTTACTATTATCCTTAAAACTTTGATTTTTACTGTGGTAACTATTTGGTAGCAGCCACACTGTTTCAAATGAATGAAACATATAAAAATCATTATAATCGAATATAGTAAAAGCTTTTATTAGATGCGTTTGATATGATACCGCATAGCTGGGTTTGTTTTCGCGGGGTGATACATTTGGCTTATTTTAGCAGTTAGACAACTTTCCGCCAAAAATTTCACTCGCCAAATATCCACCCACGTCACTTCAGTATTTGGAAGAGAGATAAAATTCCTTGTCCGCTAAAATCTATTCCGCTAAAATCATTAGCATACATGTACCTACATTGTCTTTTAGACCCGCGGAAAAACCCGCTATAGGGTATACTATTATGATAGCTTTTATTTTTGACTTCTTATAGTTAACTCTGAAAATCTTTAAATAACAACATGAAACATATTACTTCTGGATTACTTTACCTGGACTGGAACGTTTTCCGGAGTATGTGCATCCATATTTTGAAGTGAAGGAAGTTTGTTTCTCGATGACAGACGTACCTAGCAATCATGAATAAAGTTTATTGAGATGTAAGGAAACGAGATTAATATACATGTATATGAAACAGACACCAGAATTCATGGTTGATTAATACGTCAATTTAATCATATTTATCAGACGTAGAATTTAGAATGAGTATGTAGAAAGCATGATGATTTACTTTCTCCAGTTGGACTCTTGCACTTTCCACACATGTAAGGGCAGTCAAATGGTACGTTGACGAATTTTTCACAGTAGGCAGGTGTCCAATCACGGCCACACACCCATTTGTCTTTGGCTGGGCAATCCACTGAAACGAAACGAACATTGAACTCAGAAACTAGTCTGATGTAGTATTACACAAAATTCCATATTCTAGTGCACAACAATCAACAGTTTGCAACGGCTGCTGGCTCACTTGGACCGTTATTTATGAAAGCTCATAGTAGATTGAAGACCTTTGTTCGGAAATACGGTAAGTCTTGAGAAAAAAGAATGACGAAAAGGGAAACACGAGGACAATGAAACCTAATATATTTTTTGAAACTTAC
The DNA here is from genome assembly GCF_947568905.1 of Ostrea edulis. NCBI lineage: Eukaryota > Metazoa > Mollusca > Bivalvia > Ostreida > Ostreidae > Ostrea > Ostrea edulis. The sequence goes on from NC_079164.1 coordinate 27,512,195, forward strand.
ATTCCTCACACGTTGGTCCTTTGTAAACTTTCTGACATTCACATTGACAGGTTTCAATATTCAGCGTTCCACCATTGTAACACACTTTACCTCCGCAGTCTAAAATATTTACAGAAACAAACTAGTCAGGAAAACAGTAAAAAACAGAGGAGATAATAGGTATATGGACACTTTTACCACAAACTCACCGCACTGTCCGTTTCTGCAAAATTTTGGACATCTGCTACATCGCTTGCCAGAGGTGTAAGGTGCAGCCAAATTGGATTGCCTGAAATTTCAAAAGGAAGCACCTGCTTAAATGTGCAACTTGCAATTGATAAAATACACAACAATTTAAAATTTACTTTCTTTAAAATTGTTTAAGACATACACAGAAATTCGTAAATTCATGTTTTATTTTTTTAAAACCAAGTTTGATAGTTTAATTGCTTAAATGAGATCCGTGAGGATCGCCACATTTAATGGTACATAACAGTATGACGTACCCTGCCGCGTAGTCGCAGACGTAATAGCGCGTGAAGGTACTTCTGTCGCACACAGCGAAGCCACAACCCACCATGTAAGTACCGTTCTGTGCCATCTGTAGCAGAATAGTGAGCATCGTATATTTTCAATGCGGAGTGGAATGGCAAAAGTTCAATGGATTTCTTAAACCTTTATACTATCGTTCGTGTTTTTATGCCATGAAATTAACGTAGTTTCGAAACTTTTTACGAGAATATTTTCAGTATAAAACTAGTAACAAATCAATAATTTCAACATATTTGTCTACACTCGATTTCAGCGCTAAAACGGGTTATTCATGGAACACCTATACTACTTTCATTTTTTAGGTTATTTTGCATCACGTGATGCTGATAATTCTAAACTAAATGACATTTCTGTCAGAGGTGTGTCACTTACGACATGGATTATTAGTAAAAATTAAAATAAATAAATACGCTAGGAATTAATTAGTATTAACCTGCGTAAAGTGTCCAATTTTTCTCCAGCCCCCGGGACCCAGGTATGAGTCTGGATCAACGCCGTAAGTCCACATGTCGATCTCGTCCCACCACATCTGTACAGCCTGTTCCCACGTGCGGTATCCCCCGGCAACATTTTGTCCAATCGACATCCCGATAGCTGCCGAAAAGTGAAAAGACTCACTAATTTGGTTAAGGTAGCAATAAAATATACAATATTTGGCTTACGTAATTATATTGATGAAGTGTCAAGTGAAAATTTCCGGCATTTAGTACTGCATTAAGTTTGTCATTTGTCTCAAATGTATTAAAAATGATCGATGAGTCATGTTAAGAATATTGACATCAAAATAAAATCGTTAAAACCGGTTATATACATGCAATTTAGTGAAGGCAAATGCAATTTACATGCAAACCGAGACAGAAAATAGCTTACATAGAATGTTCCTATGTTTGTCATGGCCAGCTTCACACTGATTGGCCCACTTTTGGGCAACGGCAGCCAATCGCTCGTCCCATTGCTGCAAAAGAATGAAATATTGCTGAAAACAATTATGACTAAAACTTGAAAATCAACTTCTTTTTGAGGGACGTGCAGTTTTGAAAGCATTAACACACGTAGACTAAATAACGACATACAACTAAATCTGGCCATTTGTCATCAGGCGTGTAAATTCTTGTTTTATGTGTAGGTGTGACGACCAGTGCGGTCGAACTGTACAAAAATAAAAGGTGACCAGCGATTATCGCTGTTATAACTACCGCCCACGCCTCATATAGAGGTCAAAGTGGACTATGAACAATAAAAGAACCAATACAAGAAATCGGATGATCGCGACAAATCAGGTGAACACATGATTGAGTGCTGATTCCATTGTTAATGACGAAATTGGTTTGTGTTATTTACGGGAGTTACATGATTAACTATAAAGCAGTAATTGTCGTCTTGACGTTACTATATCATCATTCCTCATAATTTTTGATTTATGACTTCCATAATTAACTTGCTAGATCTCTATCATTCTTGATTTTGCACTTGCAATTCACACACACACAAAATATTTTCATAACAACAACGCCAAAAAATCAGAAGTGCAAAATGATATATATGTACATACATTTACTTACAGGAAAAATAAAAATCGCAAGACAAGAAAATTTCCCACAGATTATTGTATAACACGTGCTCAAATATTCTTCAATCGCATTATCCTCCTAGTGTTGACGAGTATCATACATGTAGATGTATCAGCAAATAAACCTATTTCATACTCACCACACCCTGTGGTTACTGAGGTCGTTTTAATTTGATTTTGTTTCCACCTGTATGACCTCAACCAATTTCACGTGACGTCATACGAAAATATATCAATGTATAATGTATCGAATAATGCTATTGATTCGTTTTCTAATTTTGAATATATGTCCAACTTTCTTGACATGGTAAACAAAACGGTCAGTGCTTCTTTAATTATTTTTGCCTCACTACAAGATCATGAACCGAGTTGTTGTATATAAACTCCCATCCTAGTGGCCCACTTGTTCATCCACAGACATTTTAAAAGGAAAGGTGAACATGGGGTCCACCACTGCTTCCTGCGATCTACACTGTTATATAACTCATACATGTAGCTCACTTGAGTGATGTGGGATAAAACACTTGTACACGTTTATATCATTCTAAATCAGTTTGAATGCAAAAAACGTGTGCCACATCGAGCGAATGTGTTATACTAAATCTGGATAAATTGAACGTAAAATGCAGTACTAAAGATTTCAATTATAGTAATCACATACATGTATGTATTCACCTTTCACAATAGAAACCAAATTAACGCGACATTTTCTACCCTGGGATTTCAGTGGAAATGGTTAAATTGATCACCACTATATAGCTCTATTAAAAGCTCACTGACTCCTGGTTGTTTTGTACATTTGTGCTTTCATTGAATACAGTATTCAGAAATGTTTTGTGAAAATCCCAGAAGCGTACGCTACCTGCATTAATTTACCGAAGGTCGTTATGAACACTTCGCTGTTGTGATATGTCAATGAAAGGTGAAGATAACAAACAATAACAAACAATGATCAATCTCATAACTCCTATAAGCAATACAAAATAGATAGTAGGGCAAACACGGACCCCTGGACACACCAGAGGTGGGGTCAGGTGCCTAGGAGGAGTAAGCATCCCCTGTCGACTGGTCACATCCGCCGTGAGTCCTATATCTTGATGCGGTAAATGGAGCTATCCGTAGTCAAATTCAGTGTGCCAAGAACGGCCTAACAATCGGTATGAAACATGTCACACAGCATTTGGCATAATGATAGATTGCATTGACAAACTAGATTGTTGAAATGACAATAGAATTTGCGCAATGCTAGCTTTAAACGATACTTTGGAACCCATTCACCATCAACTTGTTTGTCAGTAGCCTGCCTCGATTTCAAAACTGACCATACGCAGAATAAGCTCTTGCGTATCGAATCAGTTGAGAGATATAACCACCATATGCAGGTGGTAATGGAATATTGCTACATAGTTCTGGGAAGTTGGTGATGGAGAAGCTGAAATCATCCCATTTATTATAAAGTTGAGGTGTTAGTTTGCCGTTAATATCTATTTTCAATAAAATATCTAAGCATGAAGCAGAAGTGGAGGATTCTGTGGTGTCTTTTATTTCGAGTTCACGGGGATATATCGAATCGACATATGAATGAAAATTATTATTGTTAATGGATAACACGTCGTCGATATATGATATTATGCAAATTTGCAACATGAATATGTTCAACATGTATTAGAATTAATACATAAGTGTCTATATACAGTTTTATCTATTGCGAATTCATCTAAATTCGTGATACTTAATTTTCGTTGATAGTTGAAATTTTGCAGTTTGGTTGGTAATTCCGTGGATCTGGTTTCTGTGCGATGATACACTAAATACATTGTGCATTTCGTTAGGGTTTGAAATTTCAAATCCCCAAAATATAATGAGTCTATATAGCATTACCAAATTCTTTGGGTTTTGAATCGTGTTTAAACTAACATCATCAGTAGATTGACAAAATATAGTCTACTCTTAGTTAACGGAAGCAATATCTCACCAATTCTACCAAGTCTGTGGCAGGTGGCTGGACGCCAGCTCGCAGTCGGTTGTGCTGGTCAAGAATAGCCTTCTTCTGGGCTTCCGTGACGCCCTGCTTACTGACATTGGGCTTATCTGTCATGCAAAGTGTGTGTCTCGCTATAGCTTTGTATTCTTTTGTACATCCGAGTGACTGAAAAGACGGTTATCAGGTTAACGAAAAGCATATCTATATATTGTATAGCAGTGAAAAACGTTTGATTAGAAAAAGAATTGTAGATATACCATTGGTTTTATATCAGCTGGGGGTTCTTGAGGTTGGTTTTGTTCGGGATTGTATTGCACTTTGGTGGCTGGGGGTGGGGGTGGGGGTGGAGGTGATGATCTCTTGGGGGGAACACCAGGCGTTTGGTTAGGGAGGGCTGCTGTAGGCCTCCGGGATGTAGATTTGCCTCCAAATATAAGCTCTAAATTCTGTTGGCCTCCTATGTTTTGCATGACTTTCCGCCACATAGAAGCAAAATCTGTAAATAAAAAATGTTTTGTATATTATGTTAAGCAGAACGGGATCATTTATTTCGGTACAGTCTTCATACCAATAAATATGCTGTATTAGATAAATTATATATAATTTTTTTTTTATCTTATTCTTACAAGATTAGCTGTTTTAAAATGCAAATACACGTATAAACGGTGCTCCCGATTATTACCTGTGTGAAACAAAAATTACAACTTAGAATATTTAATATGCACACCTGTCAAACAGTAGTTTCTTTTACAATTAGTTTTCAGTTGTCGTAATTCTAATTTATTTCATCTTTTGAGTAACAGAAATTAAGCATTTCGGATATGAATGTTTCTTTCTATCATGTATAATCAACTAACAGTTGTTTTTTTACGACAGACAATATTTGACTCGATCTAATCGAACGATAGAACAATTCTTTGTTGTTTTATAACTAGGCTATCTGACCTAAGATTGTTCAATGTAGCAGCTTTTATGGAATCATTTCTGAATAGATCCCGAAGTTCAAGCATTGATTACCCTGTTACCTTTGCATTTCGAGTTTTTGTAAATTCGCAGGTTCCCGTAAATAGTAGTGCTCAGATCGCGGGTTTTTGTAAATAATAGTGCTCAGATCGCGGGTTTCCGTAAGTAGCAGTGCTTAGATCATGGGTTTCCGTAAATAACAGTGCTCATAGCCTTCGGATTTTCTGATAGAATATCACTATTGTTCTTAACACTCGCCATGTACCAAATTGTATTTTTCTCCAATACTGTCGGATTTTACATATACATTAAATTGACAGAGAACATTTCCATGACAAGTAAGATTACTGTTGACTTTTCGTGAACCGCAATATTATGATATACAAATGTACCAATATCTATTCATAGCATGATCCTCTATAAGACATGATACAACTCACACCATACAGTGATTACAGTTCACTAATATTTTACTTTTGTGTAAATAGTCCAGGAAGTGTATTTATACCAAGATACATGTGCTATGGTCGTATGTCTATGAGGACTGCGGTCTGTCTATCTGTCGGATATAGTTATGAGGACATGCGGTCTGTCTATCTGTCGGATATTGCTATGAGGACATGCGGTCTGTTTATCTGTCTGATATTGCTATAAGGACATGCGGTCTGTCTATCTGTCGGATATTGCTATGATGATTGTGGTCTGTTTATCTGTCGGATATCGCTACATATATGAGGACTGTGGTCTGTCTATCTGTCGGATATTGCTATGAGGACTGCAGTTTGTCTATCTGTCGGATATAGCTTTGAGGACTGTGGTCTATGTGTCGGATATAGCTATGTGGACTGTGGTCTGTCTATCTGTCGGATATTGCTATGAGGTCTGTGGTCTGTCTATCTGTCGGATATTGCTTTGAGGACTGTGGTCTGTCTATCTGTCGGATATTGCTTTGAGGACTATGGTCTGTCTACCTGTCGGATATAGTTATGTGGACTGTGGTCTGTCTATCTGTCGGATATTGTTATGAGGACTGTGGTCTGTCTATCTGTCGGATATTGCTATGAGGACATGCGGTCTGTCTATCTGTCGGATATAGCTATGAGGATTGTGGTCTGTCTATCTGTCCGATATTGCTACATGTATGAGAACTGTGGTCTGTCTATCTGTCGGATATTGGTATGAGAACTGTGGTCTGTCTATCTGACGGATATTGCTGTGTGGACTGTTATCTATCGGATATAGCTATGAGGACTGTACTGTGGTCTGTCTATCGGTTAGACATCTCTATGAGGACTGCGGTCTGTATTTCTATGTCGGATATTTCTGCTGACTACCAGATAATGTAAGTTTGTATATTAATATGTCAAAGAGTCTATTCTCATTTTTGCTTTGTGTCATGAGGATTAACAGATGATTTGTGGTGAACATGCATGGTCTTAGGTCAAACACTAATACATTCAAACGCTAACATATTCACATACGTTCAGAACATTAAGTTTAATAAATAACGAACTCCCAATTAGTAACACATGCATATATGTTAATGAGACACGCACTACGTAACAGGGAGTTTATTGGGTGAGAGTTTACTAGGACAACTCGAATTATAGTCGAAATTGTCGTTACTTATATATATATATATATATTGTACAATAACGTATATGTATATATAACCCATTCCAGAATTTCACAACAAAGCAGTGAATTATGCGATCGATATCGTATAATCTTTAAAGAAGAAGTTAAAATTACAGACCGTCCCCAAACGTAGATCTTCTTTATCTTTACGTTCATTTACTTATTAGACATTTTACGTAATATTCGCACATATTTCACTGCTTCTTAAATCTGAAAGCTGGATTCAGATTTAGAACCCATACCTTTTTTGTACAGTTAGTAAGACGGTAATGTTATTGAACACAAACAATACATGTAATATATTTACCAAACATTCGCCCTACAATAGATGGCATTGGCAGTTGTATAGGATAAGGGTGAAAACCAATCATTGATTTGAAAAAATTATTGAAATAATATCTAAATCAAAATATATCTAGATTTATTGAGAATGAGGATAAAGTAAATGTTTCTTACTAGGGTCAGCTTGGGATCCAGTACTCCATGAGGTTCGCCAGGTGTGGTATTGTTGAGTGGAACCAAGATGTGCTGAGAGAAGTACTAAAAGAGGCACTACAGTAGTCTTCATTGTCAATAGTCTATTAGTGAACACCAAACACACTCCAAAAATACTTAACACGAAGCAGCTGTTTCCTTCAGACCACGAAAGTCCTGACAATGTAGAAACTTTCTTGCACCTTCGATATAGTCTCCTTATGTACAGCAGAGCAGCTACTTGTGAGATTATGACATGTTTACATGACAAGGCACGCGTATTTATAAGACTGCGAATAATGAACTAACCAAGCGAATCGATGACGAAACGAAGAATTGGAAATTAGACTTCCACAAACAACCATTTAGGGGCAAATTTGGGCGTATTGATGATATGTTAATTATGAGCCGAGGTACGCTTGATGTTTATGTGGTTGTAAATTTCAGTATTTCGTCACTGAAAGTCGATCCGAAATTAATTATTCCAACACGTGCTGTATTGACCTTATTGAAGTGGAAGGTTATAAACCAAAATACTGTAAATCTTTTATTGTACGAAAATTGGCATATAATTGCATGGTATCAATAAAGCCTTTCTAAATACAAAACAGCGAGCTTAGCATAGTATGCTGCAATAGGTAAAATGACATGTACACAACTTTCCAAAAGAGTATCCCGTGCTGTTGATTCATAGAAAGCTCCTATTTGTGTTTTGTTTATTTGCTCAAATTTACATAATTAAAAATGCCATTCATCAAAAATTGCCGAAACACGCTGCTAATGACTGAAGACTATAAACAAAGTTTAAAATAGACTCAATGTCACACAAATACCCCGTCCGAAGCTGAAAGTAAATTTCCAGACATGAATTATGAAGGACTGCTCCGAGATTCGGTGCAGGCGTCAGTACAAATATTCAGCCAAACCGAATCTCAACCGAGATTAAAATATCCCTAACAAATCCTTCCAAATAACCCATATCAATATTTAGATATAAATACTTCTTTCTGTCATAGGTGACAAAAACACATACAAATTTATTTGATTGATAAATTTATACATGTAAAAAAAAAGTCAGTCATGCCAAACCTATCAAACACATATCAGAATAAACTAACATGTAAGGTTTGAAGAGAACATGTAAACCAAGTGATCTGTTTTTTATTTGGAAAGATACATAATCAGAAACACAATTTAGAATAATCCAAAAGCATCCCCTGTTTGTACAAAGGACATGGTGTGTACATGTGGGAAACATGAAAATGAGGTAAAAAGGTGCGATTTAGTTGTAAAGGGGCGAATTTCTGTTGGGAAGATCAGATCGCAGATTTGATTAGCGCTCATATTGGATATGTCCATGTACTGTTAGAAAAGTTTAATGGTAGATATATCTTTGTACATCGGTTATTCAGTATTCATTCTTCGATTATAAATACTGCCTCTCCACTATTCTCAATAAGATAAAAAAAAAATCTAATTTCAAATCTGTAGGTGTGGACTGTTCATAATACAGTTAAAAGCCGAGGAGTTAAATGAACATCTATATTGTGTTTACGAAAATCAGAGGTATAAATTACCAAATTCTTGAAAATTCAACAAAATTACATTTTCTTAAGAAATCATAGTAAGTGAACGAATAACTTCAAACAGACTCTCCTAACCGACTCCATTCACTAATACTCGATTCCTGGCCATGGCATGCTTTAAACTTCAACCATATTGTGCCACGACAGTGGTATAAATCAAATATTATCACTCACGCTGACTAGCCTATTTCACATCATAGAAAGTTGCTTCTTCCATAAGAATGGGAAAAGGAAATATTCATATCTTGTGATTTATCTTTTAAAAATTACTTTCTTGAACAACACTCTGATTCTACACACAAGTACTCTGTAGTTGATGTTAAAAGATACTGTAGTTCCCAGGGGCGTAGCTAAGACTGTTTCAAAGTGTAGGCACGTGTGATGAAACTGAAGGTTTCACCGATGCGCGAAGCGCTGAGGGGGTAGATACAGGAGGGGTGGCCCCCTCTCGCTGGGGGTGGGGGTCGCGGGTTACCCCCGATTGATTAAATATTGTTTAATGTCCCTCTCGAGAATATTTCACTCATATGGAGACGTCACCTCTGCCGGTGAAGGGCTGCAAAATGTAGGCCTATGCTCGGCGCTTATGGCCATTGAGCAGGGAGGGATCTTTATCGTGCCACACCTACTGTGACACGGTACCTATAGTTTTTGCAGTCTCATCCGAAGGACCACCCAATAGTCGCCTCTTACGACAAGCAAGGGGTATTGAGGACCTATTCTAACCCGGATCCCCACGGGATACCCCAAGAAAAAGTTTGAAATATTAGGACTCGTTTGCACTACTCTGAGCATCAAAATGATTGCTATAGACATTAAATATTGCACAACTTTTGGAAAATTTAAACTGTTAAGTGCAAGAGCGAGTCATTGTGATCACCAAAGTTTAGAAAAATATATATAAACATTATGTAGAATACATTATAAAAAGAAAAGGTCCGGCAGAATAATTTTATATCCGATTTCAAATACTAGAAATATATATGTTTACTTTGCAAACATTTATGGACAAAAATGTGTTTTGAAAATAAAGGATAAGAACGTGTAGGCACGTGCCTACCTGAGCCTAACGAAGTTACGCCCCTGGTTCCTCATTGACAATATTTTCATAGTGTTTGGTGATAAAGTGTTCCAACACTCTGTGAGAATTCCAATTGGCACGAACTATGCTATTTTAATAGCTGACCTGTTTTCATATTCTTACGAGCAGAATTTATTCAAGAACTTCTACATGAAAGGTGAAGATAACAGTGATCAATCTAATAACTCCTATAATCCCGTGAGGATCCGGGTAAGAATAGGTCCTCAGTTCCCCCTTGCTTGTCGTAAGAGGCGACTAAATGGGGCGGTCCTTCGGATGAGACCGCAAAAACCGAGGTCCCGTGTCACAGCAAGTGTGGCACGATAAAGATCCCTCCCTGCTCAATGGCCATAAGTGTCGAGCATAGGCCTAAATTTTGCAGCCCTTCACCGGCAGTGGTGACGTCTCCACATGAGTGAAATATTCTCGAGAGGGACGTAAAACAATATTCAATCAATCAATTAATAACTCCTATAAACAATACAAAATAGAGAGTTGGGCAAACACGGCTTCCTGAGCACACCAAAGGTGGGAGCAGGTGCGAAGGAGGAGTAAGCATCCCCTGGTGACCGGTTACACCCGCCGTGAGCCCTATATCCTGATCAGGTAAACGGAGTCATCCGTAGTCAAATGCGTGTCAGGAATAGTCTAACAATCGGTATGAAACACGTCAGACAGCATTTAACCCAATGATAGGTTGTATTAGCAAACTAGATCTTTATTATAATAACGACCATATAATTTGCGAAATGCCGACTTTAAACGAGACTGTTGAAACTCCTGCATCATCAACTTGTTTACCAGTAGCCTGCCTCGATTTAAAAACTGACCATACACAGAACAAGCTCTTAAGCTTGCGTATCGAATCAGCTGAAAGATATAAACACCATATGCAGGTGATATTGGAATATTGCTACATATTATGGGAAGTTGACGATGGAGAAGCTGAAATCATCCCGTTTGTCATAAAGTTGAGTTGTTACTCGTAGTTTGCCGTAAATATCTATTTTCAATAAAACATCTAAGTATAAAGCAGACGTGATATCTTTTATTTCGAGTTTACCGGGATATATCGAATCGAATCGACATGTATGAAAATTATTGTTAATAGATAAAACGTCGTCGATATATCTAGATGTCGAATTGAAGGCCACAGCAAGGGATTTTTTCTTCTCACGTAGAAGTGTTTGAATAAATCCTGCTTCATAAGAATATAAAAACAGGTCAGCTAACAAAGGAGCACAATTCGTGCCCATGGGAATTCCAACAGACTGTTGGAAGACCTGATCACCAAAGACCACGAAGAAATTATCAATGAGGAACTCCATATTTTTATTTCAACTTCAGAGTACTTGTGCATGGAATCATAGTGGTGTTTAACAAAGTAATTTTTTGAATGACTGATCACTAGATATGAATATTTGCGTTTTCTATTTTGTTGAAGAATCAACTGTCTATGATGTCATAAAGTCTAGTCTTTAATTTATCGTGAAGAATGGTCGTGTAAAGTGTTGAAATTGAGAAGAAATTTTTACTGTAGCCCATACCAATGGTGTTTTATACATTAACAATAATCGTTTTCATTCATATGTCGATTCGATATATCTCAGTGAATCCGACATAAAAGACACCACAGAGTTTTCCACATCTGCACCATACTTAGATATTTCATTGAACATAAATTATGTGTTAAATTAACGACAAACTAACAACTTAACTTGGGACAAACAGGATTACTGCATCCTCTTAATTATCAACTTCACATACTTATGTAGCAACATTCCATTAACACCTGTATATGATGTTTATGCCTCTCAACTGATTCAATACGCAAGATATTGTTTTGTGTAAGGTGAAGATAACGAACATTGATCAATCTCATAACTCCTACAAGCAATACAAAATAGATAGTTGGGCAAACACGGATCCCTGGACACACCAGAGGTGGGATCAGGTGCCTAGGAGGAGTAAGCATCCCCTGTTGACCGGTCACACCCGCCGTGAGCCCTATATCCTGATCAGGTAAACGGAGTTATCCGTAGTCAAAATCAGTGTGCCAAGAACGGCTTAATACGCAAGATATTGTTTTGTGTATGATCAATCTTGAAATTGGCGCAGGCCTCTGACAAATAAGTTGATGTTAAAGGATTTAACAGAAGCGCTTCCAAATTAGCATTTTGCAAATGCAATGATTGCTATAGCTATCTAATTCACCAATACAAGCTATCATTGGGTAAAATGCTGTCTGCAATGTTTCTCACCAATTGAGGTTAGCAGACATGCAATTGTCATGATAAGAATATAAGTGATGTGCAGAAATTATTGGATTGTGGATTTATTTTGGTAGTAATTAGATTACAGAGATATATTTTGTGTACTATTAGAGAACTGAATAACAGATAAATGTATATGACGAGTGAGCTCATGATTAGATCTCAAATGTTGTATGTGATATGTACTCTTTCACAAAATATATCCATTATTAGGAGTCCCATATTCATGATCTAAATGACCAATAACTTAAACAACATGATATTTCCAAAGTTTCTGGACGACCTGTCCGTTCTTCAGTACGACAAAATTCATTTAATATAGAATTTAGAATTGAATAAATGAAAAAAATACAAACACAAACTAGCACTAAAATTTTAAAATCTACAAAGGCCAAAAGAAAAAAAAAAGCAGAACGCCTGCATATTGAAATTATCAAGTGTTATATGGAGCAATAAAAAGTATGTGCCCAGCGAGAGTCAAACCTAGCTTTTCCAAGACCAAGAAATCAAACTGTAAGATTTTTCAACACTTTGCACAACTATTGCCCACGATCTATTAACGACCAGGCATTTTGACATAATAGACAGCTGCTACTGACGACGTTTTCACTATTATCAATACTAATTTCCATTCATATGTTCATCTGTTGATGTGATATATTCCAGTGAACTCTGAATAAGACACTACAGAGTGTTCCACATCTGCTTCATGCTTGGATCACCTGCATATGGTGTTCAAGTCTGTCAACTGATTCGATACGCAAGCGCATGTTCTGTGTGTGATCAGTTGTTACATTGAAGCAGGCTACTGATAAACTAGTTGACATCACAAGGGTTTAACAGAAGCACTTTAAAGTCAGCATTGCACAAATTCTATGGTCGTTATAATGATCTAATTTGAAAATAGAAACTATCATTATGTCGAATGCTACCTGGCGTGTTTCAATACCAATTGTTAGGTCCTTCTTTACATACTAGTTTTAACTAAGATTTCTCTGCTTACCGGATCAAAATGTAGGGCTCACAGCAGGGGTGACCGGTCAACAAGAGATGATTACTCCTCCTAGACACCTGATCCGACGTGTCCAGGGGTCAGTGTTTACCTTACTCTTAATTTTGCATTCTTTATAGGATTTATGAAATTGATCACTGTTCGTGATCGTACTGATTTTAAGGATATTAAAATTTCTGATGACAAACATTTCACTATATTATCAGGTTCCCTGTCTTGTTTGCAGTCGATAATCAAAATGGATATTGGTAATCCAAACATTTTAGATATTTCAACCCAATACTATCGTCTAACTAAGCAAAGGAAAATAATTTAATTGGTATCCATGGAACATCAAAGCAGACAAAAATGTACTTCAATATGATATCGTACACTTTAAAATTCCTTACACTAATCTAATATATTTCATAAGACTAAGATGTAAATTCTCTTTGAAAACGCTATTGGGATTTCTGTGACACAAGTAAACTTTATCCTATTCAAAACAAAGTAAACAAACCGTATTGAAACGCAAGAAAGAAGTGATTATCTCAAGAATACGTATCGGTAATTCAAAATTGACACATTCGTACTAACTTTACAAAGAATTTACATGTATATCTTGTGACTGTCCGTAAACTATACGTCACATCCTTTTCGAATGTAGTGAATTGTTTGTCCATACGAAATAGACTTTTTACATGTAATAATATGCAATCCATGCAAGAACTTTTTACAAACATTAACAATTGTTTTATTATACAATTTTGCAAGAATGCGATTTTACAAAAAATCTGTATACTTTTAAAATACAACTACTTATGTAGTTATGTGTATCAGGGAGGAATGAGGAAGCATAAGTAATATTTAGAGTATCCTTGAACGAGTGTATCTTCCGATACCAGTTGAGGGGACGGAGCCCCCGAGACTGGTATCGGAAGATGCACGAGTTCAAAGTTACTCTAAATGTTTTGTATCATTGCGCTCAGAAATCATTGCATTATCTTTAATTATAAAACTGTGCTCTAACAAGAAACTGCGTGACCAAAATTTAGACCAATCAAAACTCATTATCGAAATCACATGTTTATCCGATACGGTCGAAGAAAATGCTTGATAACCACCATGGACGCTGGTTGGGATTTTTTGCTCTGTTTGCAGAATCCGTAGGAAATCAGATACATATCGAAGATTCGCTGCAAAGTATGACGCTCGATCTACCGGAACTAAAAAATGAACCTGTCATGGATTTCGATATAGGAGATATTTTGGACATGATGGAGACTGACTTGAGTGCGCCAAATTTCTCCAGTCCTGAGGTCGAGATAGAGATGAAAAATGAACGATTTGAGCAGGTGTCCTATGATGAAATTCAGCATTTGATAGACTCACAAAAAATCCTAACACTCGTAAAAATACTAAATGGGCAATTGAAACGTTCAACAAGTGGCATGCCGCACGGTGCAATGTCCCACTTTTGACCGAGATGAACAGCGAATCTCTTAATTATTGGAGGCAGCAATTTGTGTTGGAAGTAAGAAAACAAGACGGCTCGGAATATCCGCCTCGTTCCCTGTACTAATGCAAGGTGAAGAGAACGAACAGTGATCAATCTCATAACTCCTACAAGCAATACAAAATAGATAGTTGGGCAAACACGGACCCCTGGACACACCAGAGGTGGGATCAGGTGCCTAGGAGGAGTAAGCATCCCCTGTTTATTTGAGTGTGTGTTTTATTGATAATAAAATTGGCTAGTTTTATTATATTTTTAATCCTTCAATGTAAGGTCAAATGTCATTGGAATTGTCGATTCACCCTGACATGCTCTGTCTTAATAGAGTATGGTTGTTAGAGCACAACATGCCATGATGTATCAAAAATAAAAACACAGTGATCATCAACGGAAAAAACCCCCACAGCAATGATACAAATGGAATTTATGATATAATTTATTCTATATAAACCTGAAATAATAGGTTTTATCATTTGGTAAATTGGTAAAGCCTGCCGATGGCCCCGTTGCAACAAAACGTGCCGAGCTCTCTGATTGGCTAAAAAGATAGTGTCCCTCTGAGCGGAGTTTACAAAAACACAGAAAGCCATTTTGCATAACTTTTCTTCCCTGCCGTCTCCCCTTTAACAGTTAGTTATATATCAGGATATAGGGCTCACGACGGGTGTGATTGGTCGACAGGGGATGCTTACTCCTCCTAGGCACCTGATTCCACCTCTGGTGTGTCCGTGTTTGCCCAACTCTCTATTTTGTATTGCTTATACTAAACTTATAGGAGTTACGAGAATGATCGCTGTTCGTTATCTTCACCTTTCATTTGTTTATTTCAGCGATTGAGGTAAATCAATCTGGTACATTGTTGTCAGCTAGATTATAGATGTAATTTACAAAGTAGATTATACTTTACATGTAGTGTTGTGGCAGCTATTTTGTATGTTCCCATTCAACTTACATGTATATTGTACTGTATATTGTTCATTGACAGAAAGATGATATTGGTATCTTAAAGTGTGATTTCAACAATGTGAACTGTTCTTTCTGACAATCGTACAGGTGGTAAACTGTCTGATTATTTGTTAAAGCATTTGAGGTTAATACTTTACTTTCACTGTCGTTTACTGACGAATTGTATTAATTTCAGTCCTCTGATACTGATAAATTGTTTGATTTTCACTATATAATCAAAGTTACCATCTTTGATCAATAAACAATTTTCAATCTAGTCTGCGGTTTGTATTATTTGTATCAGGGAGGAATGAAGAGGTGTAAAACTGCTTGTATACCCGAAATATTAGATTTTTACCTGTTTACAAATTCTTAATTTTTATGTCCGCTGGATGGGACACCCCGTACCAAGGTTCACAACCCCTTTGTCACGCAAAAGATAATTTCTCTGATTTTCGAAAAAGAGTAAACGCACTGGGAGCCATCAAGGATACTTCAAAACTCTTTGATACCAAACGTATTTTATATGGTTAATCAACCGCTGTAAAATGGTTGAAATCTTGCCAAATCGGCGTTAAACCCCATGTACAATCAAACAATCGCTATCTTCACCTTTTATTTACCACATCTAACATCAATAAATTGTCTCTTTCAATCCGAAGTCACGAATTTTAAAAAAACCCATTGATAGTATTATATTCGTACGCTGTACGTTATCTTCACATTTAGTTAATTACGATGTACTGATGTTAAATGCAGTCATCTAGAGGGGAATCAGGGGCATGGATTTCAACGTGGAGGACGGCGAACTTAATACACAGTTATGGCGATCATTTATCACATTTACGTTTTTGAAAGTACATGCACAGGTTTTGTTTGTTTGTTTTGACAAGAGCTCATACACCGGTGTCTGTCAGAAGGTGTTTCTTATCAAATACACAAAGTGTCTGTAATCCGTAGTTCTGTCATATTTCACCACATTATCATAATTGCAGTTGTTTATTCATGAAATAAAACGAAAATTTAACCTAGATGTGGCTGAAACAACATTATTTTTATGAAGCATTAAGTGAATTAAAACAGTGTATAATGGACATGGCTTTCTTGAGTATTTAATACTGAGTTTGAAACAATGCATCTTTATGAGAGGTGTGCAGGTTTCACCATACAGTTATGTACGGTTTATTCTTTAATTACCCCATTTATCACTAAGTATATCATCACAGAGACATTTAAATCCTTTATTTCTCTTTTCCATTCATCAAAATTGTGGAAATTAAATATGACAGATTACTTCAGATCTACAAAATCAACACACAAACCTTGTGATTTATTATGTTAAGTCCAACTTAGATGTGTTGCGTGACCACAAAGTTCGCATTAGACCACCATATATAATATTGTAGTTCATGAATAGGATACTGATATCAAAAATACAAACAGCACTATTGATTACATTCAAATATTGATACACCTGCGTCAATAAATACAATCTTTATGTAAACATCAATCCATCAGTCAAAACTGGGTTTTTTTTATATGTACGTTGTTAGCTAACATCGCAAAATCGATAAGCAGATCTGTTTTCTGAAATACGGCAAAAATTACAAAAGCAGACAAAATAATTTTTAAAAAAAACCTGAATTCAACATTCAATCTTTCCCTGTTACAAATCATGTCTGATTATTTTTATGAAAATACCGATGTGTAAATATTGATCAATTTTAACTATTGAACAAAACTTCAATCTTGTTTGATATATTCCGTGTCTTGAAAATATGCACCTGGAACTTTTATTTGATAAATAATATTGATTTTGCTACAATTGATTAAATGCTTATGCTTACAAAGAGACTATATAAGGCACGCTTAAGTTTCAAACTGGATCCCTGAAATGATTTTCCATTACATGAATCAAAGTTACTTTTGTAATTACATGTACATGTATATCAAATTTAGGGGGAAATAATGACGTCATAAATGTTCGACTCGGATTGTCAATAGAGTAAGATAGGATAAGGGCCTCATGTCTTCCCCGCCCCTTTTTTCACTTTAATCTCAAAATAGACATAAAAAGAATTGAAACCTAGGAAAAACTTGTTTCATGATGATGGCTTGAAATAGAAATCCATGATCACGATCAGGATTGTCTTCGATTAGGGCAGATTTTGGATTTCATAAGGAAATGGCTTACTTGTATTAAATACATTTTGCTTTGGAAAACATCGAGCACACGATTGTCTATACTAGTATATAATGTTTATAACGAAGTTGCTGCTGATACTGGTATACAAAATATACAAGTTGTTAAGAGGTAAGGAGGTGTGTACCCTCTATTTCATGAAGCAATGCATGATTGAAAAATTAAACATTTTGGTCAAAATAAGGATATTCGGAATTTTCATTAACTTTGCGACCTTTATGCTTGCTTAGAATATTTAATAAACGCCACTTCAATCAGAAACAAATGCATCGTTGGATATACATGTACAGCATATGACAACATAAACTTATTTTCGAATTCATAATAATGTTACCAGGTATTTAATCATTATTTTCATTGCTAATGCGTGAGTTTAGAATGACTGTTTAGTTACGAATGTGTACATGTATGTATCACATACATGTTCAAAAGGTTTTTGGTCAAATGGCGGTGAATATCAGACGAACACGTGAGGGATGGTAATGGATTGGCTTTTCTGGTCAGTCTACATGCACTGCAACAGTACCTGTGTTAACGTACAAAATTAATTTTGATGATTAGACCCAGTACTTGGTTCAGATCCTCAACACTGTATTTGAAAACTCAGCTACATTTTATTGACTATGCTTTGATGTTTTGGGAGACCAAGATCAATTTAACGCATGTACAGGCAATATGTATGTTGTTTTTCTGTCCATTCGAGAATTTTTTGACTATCATAGAGACATCACCAGCCTTAATTGAAGTGTCACATATTTTGACCTATGCATAGCACTGAGGTTTCTTTATCGTGCCAACGCCTACCGTGACACGATACCTCATTTTTTTCAAGATCATATCGGAAAGGCCCATGACTTTCACTTCTATTGCTGGGCGTTTGGCGAAGGAACAGTCACATCCCAGGACTGACGCGGCAAAGAGATCGAGAATCGAACTCGGGTCTTCCCGGTTGTCAAGCAAGCCCACGCCCACTAGGCTAGCTGTTGCAACCTGTATTTAGGTGTGAAAGAACTGTTACAATATGTTATGGTACAGGCACATGTATGTGCGATATAATACTGATAAGATGATCCCACTACATGTATATAAATAAACCTACTTAGATACTTTACAATTAGAGAAAACCGAACAACAAACAGCATTAGTTTTAAATATGAGTCATACGACAAAGAATGTACTGTGTGTTTCAAGAGAAGCTTTGTGACATTACATTTAAGACTAACATACATGTACTTCACCCCCCCCCCCCTTACACTTCTTTTGCAATGCTCCGTGACTCAAGTACATGTGTTTACATATCATCAATCATTTCACAAGACCTCCACTATGTTACCTGATGTTCCAATTAGCCTAGTCTAATAAATTGTTGTGGTGTATTGCGCATTATAAAAAAAATGTGACCGGTTAAATGTCTCTGTTTCGTATATTATTTTGTAAACAGTTATAAAATTGTTTATAAGCGTGTATTGTTTGCGGAGAATAAATACGATGGTTTTAGTTCAAACGATTAGCTATAGAGTCGTTTTCGTTTGTTTGTTTGTTTTCCATCTTTTTTGTTCTTCTCAGACCGTATGTAAAGCCTGATCATGCGCACAATGCATTGCGTGAACTGATACACATCTTTCACTTTTGAAATACATATTACACTTATAACCAAGCAACAATATTGAGATACACCTGTTCCAGAGTGCGATCCTCATATTATGAAGATACAATTTTATCAAAGCTAATACAAGTGTAGAAAGTTAAAATATCTAAAGCACACTTGCTCATACTTGCATGCTGCTATACATTATAGTATGCAATGATTTTGATATTCAGGACCAAAAATAATTTTAACAATCGATGTCATTGGCGGGAAATACGATTTTTCCGACATTGTGTATACGAATTAAGGACATTGACAATACACGACATTCTGGAGAAAAATGTTTAGATCGTATGGGTTTTCTCACTTATAATAGTTACATGATTTCCTGTTCATTACTGTTAATGGTGGTCAAATAAATGTTTCGTTGCTGATTAGTAAACAATCAACTCATAACGAAGTGTGAATCACATTTATAGTATTCGCTAAGTATCAACAGGTGCATGTTTGTTCAAGAGAATGTACAATAATGATGTGATATGTACTTAGTAATGTCTGTAATAGTTTCTATATGAAATTTTATGGCAAATTCGGTTACCTCCCAAAGCTCTCAAGTACTATGTACCATTCATTATACTCTCTTTGTCAAACATATAGGAATGGTATTTATACCTTTTTTAAATAAAAGAGTTCCGTGTATTCGATTTCAAGTTTATTTAAAAAAAAAAAATGATTACCTCAGTGGACAATATTTCCTGTCGTACATATAGGGGCAAAATAATCTTTGTTGCATGTCTACGAGGCTGAAGGCAATGCAATGCAAATGCTATATGGATCGTGGTTTTTGGCCTGGATAGCTCAATGATCAGAGCACCTGATTAGTAATGCAGGGGTACCAGGTTCGATTCCAGGCGAAACCATACTTTTTCTTCTTTCCTTTATTACAGTATTATGAAAACTGTACTGAATGGGTGTCTGATCCAGCTGCTACGCATGCTCAAACGAATGGCGTCACAACTTATTCTGACGGGATCGGGATGAAGGACAGCCAAATACCCCTAAGGTAAACAACCGAGGAAACTCGGAAGATGTGTTTTGAGAACTTCGAGATATAAGACGGAAACATCCTGACAATTTCATGTCGGTACTCTTGAATATTAAAGTTTGTGATATACATGTATGTAAAGGATATAAGCCAAAACCTGTCCATTATGTGAGAGAAAGAACTGTAGGGCCTCGATCAGTTCTTTCTCTCACATAATGGACAGTTTGAGGCTTATATTCCTATTTAAAACATTTTATCTTTTGTTCTAAGAATGCACAGACTCAGGTAAACCCATTGACAATGATAATGATGAATAAAGCTACGTTTATTTTTAAATCGCCTGACAAAATAACCAGTGTGTGTGTGAAAGTCTGCTTCTTTTGTTTATACATTGGACAGTGTCAGGTATGGTATCAACTCACCCACCCTATAGTACTGAGCCATATCACCATGTCTTTTCTTACACAATCAAAACATTTAGGGATGCTAATGAAAGTGCTGTGAATACAGACATTGTCCTAAGTCATATTCTAGATATGGAGGGTGGGAAAGCTCTTGAACCAAATTTTGATGTGAAAATCAATATATTTTGCGATATTTCGGATGAGGAAAAAATCTAAATTTTGCTTTTGAATATTTTAGGCCTGCAGGTGGAAAATGACCACTAACATATACTACACCATCCTCTTGGACGCAGATGCTCCCGTTGGGGTTCACAATTTACAGAAAAACTGTCAAAAGGTTGTGTGAACAGGCGACGTTTAAAGGCCTTTTCACTAAACACTCTCTAAGGGCAACAGCAGCCACAAGACTGTACGATGCTGGAGTAGATGAACAGTTAATTCCAGAACAAACTGGAGATCGATCATCAACACTTTTTTCTTGTAAAAGAACCCAAAATGCCCAGCTCGAAAAATGTCGTGTAATTCATGGAAGCAAAAATAATGATGATAATAAAAAAAAAAAAACCATCAAGAGGAGGCGTTATGAAGAGGTTTCTGAACATGCATCCAGATCCAGAGAAATTCAATTTTAGCAGGGAAATACGTTTTTCACATTTCAGTTTTGATGTGATAATGATGACCAATGGAATTTAATTAAGTTGGATTACAGAAAAAGGGGAATATATTCGTTTCAGTTTATTCAGTGATTCTCTGACATTAAGAAACTTTAAAATTAAATTTGTTTCTATTTGAAAAATGTGTCACCTTTGTTTTCAGTGTACCTGTAAGTGTATGATAAGTTATCTGGTTTACATGGCATTGTCCAATAAGTTGACAATTACTGTCCATTAAGAATTTAAGAATAGAAAGTATTTGTCCTTTCTTAAAAATAATGGACAGTAATTGCCAACTTATTGGACACCTACAGGTAATCTTTTAACTACAAGTTGAGTTTCTTCTACAGGGCCGTAAATTAACCTTCAATTTGGAGGAGGCAGGAAATTAGGCGGGGGTCTGGGGGCCCCCCAGACGCTGAGCACATTTTGTGCACACTGAACACGTTTCGTGCAAAATCCTTGATTCTAGGGCCTTCTAAGATGTTACTTGACTAACTCATTCTAAAAGAAAGATTTGGAATGCTTTTTAAGGGAGGTATCATGTTCTTAGTTATTGGAAACAACATAAATTCTAATGAACTTTAAATTTTAATTTTTTTTGGCTCAAAAGTTGGAGGAGGCAGCTGCCTCCTCCGCCTCCATGTAATTTACGGCCCTGCTTCTATAAAAAAGCATAAAAAGACAAAGGATTGCGTAAGAAAAATGTTTTAAGGAAATGAAAGATCTGATAACTGATAAACTCGTTGATGTTCTGAAACAAAATTTCACTCGACATTCGGTACATCAAAGACAGAAGGTTACAGACTAGAGAGAAAAGATAGAAACAAGCACGGCGGAGGTATTGCAGTGTACATACGGGGACACCAACCAGCCACAGGAGGGAAGATCAAGAATTAGAGGGACTTCAAAATCGAATGTGCCAGGTAATTCTGTGATATGAACATATATATATGTAGACTCCCTTCACTATCAATCACTTCCCGAACGTTTTGGCAAAATGACTGGAGATAAGTGTATTATAACATCCACAGATCATACTTTGCTTTTAGGATATTTGAATTTTTATCTTTTACATGATTCAAAGGGAGAACCTCTTGTAGATTTCACAGATATTTTTAACTTGCGAAATAGTATATCATCCCCAACATGTTTTATGAAAGGTTGTGCTTCATCCCTTGTAGATGTTATTTTAACGAACTGAGAACAACTTACTTAGAATTGTTCCATTGTTATATGTGACTTCCTATTTCTGTTATCAGCAATGTTCCGTCGGATGCACGATCAAGTTTAAGAAATTCGATGAAGATGTTTTTTGCTAAGATGTCAGTGACAATAGTCTGATAGGCTTATTACATGCAAAGAGTGTATAATGAATTTGAGAAAAAAATCAATTTCATATATCGTGGAAAAACTTGCACCATCAAAAGAAAGGTATGAAAGAAAATATACACATGTCCCTTGAAAACAAGAGAATTAAGAAAAACAATTTACGGAAAACATAACAAATGTAAAACTTATACGGTACCAATTTTGATGCACCAGATGCGCATTTCGACAAATAATGTCTCTTCAGTGATGCTCAACCGAAATGTTTGAAATCCGAAATAACTATGAAGTTTTAGATCTAAATATAGCCAAAAACAGCGTGCCAAAGAAGTGGAGCCAAATTCGTCCAAGGATAAGAGCTATTCATGAGGGAGATCATCCTTAATTATGAACAATCATATGCATATTTTGACACTATTTTAAATGACTGTTTATGTGCGTTTAGAAAATAACATGGATGCCAAACAATTTTACTTAGAATTTCAGAAGATTGGAAAGAAGCTCTAGATAAAATCCTATATGCAGCAGCTATTTTAATGACTTTATCAAAGGCCTTCAATTGCTTGGCACATACCACTCTACTAGAAAAACTGGGCATCAACAAGTAAAGATAGGTCAAACTTTAATCACTTGGGAAAGCAGCAGATAGGAAGTATCCCAGGTCAATGTACTCGGACCGATTTTAGTCAACATTTTTATCAATGATATCTTCTATTTTGTTGAACATGGGCAATTATACAATTACTCTGACACAATTCACTATCTATGCCCATTCCTATTTTGAGATTTTGACACAGTGTCCTGTTAAAGATACAACACACGTATTGACTAGTTTCATTTTGATTGTATGCAACCCAATCCCAACAAATATCAAACAATAGGTTTCTCCCCGATGTATCTTGTGAAGATACAGTAGCAATATGATAATGGTATCCTTTATTTATACACGATTGCATGATTAGTTATACAAACTAGTTTACATTTTGTTGTCCCGTCTTTAACATGTAGACATGTCGAAAACATATATCATGAAAATATCACAGATAATATACATATAGAAAAAAAAACAACAACTGAACACAAAGCCACTTGAGCATTATTAGGAATCAAAATATTGTTACAGATAGGGGGATTAAAAGATATCAAAGTTGTGTATTTTCTGATAAAATCTGGCAATGAGTTCCATAAAATTGTCGTTGAAAGGCTAAAGGATCTAAAATATACTGTTTTGGTTCTTGTAACATAAATAAAATCATTAGAGTTCAGTCTTGTACTTCTTGCGTTTACCTCATTCACGAATCTAAAAACATTCAAAAAGTTTGCAAAAAGCATCCTTGGGTGAAAGGGGATTCATGTTTGTTCAATTGAAGGGCAACGCGCTTCTCCAAGGGGAGATAATCACGAAAATCCCAAAAATAGGGTGGGGTCATTTAAAAATCTTCCCAAAAACACTTGGCCAGAAAAGTTGAAATGTACATGAAACCTTCCTGATATAATGCAGATTCAAGATTTCAAACCATGACCCCCGGGGGTAGGGTGTAACCACTATAGAGGATCAAAGTTTTACATGCAAGTACATAGGGGAACTCTTTAAAAATCTTGTTCTCAAGAACTACTGGGACAGGAAGTTCAAATTTACATAAAACATTCCTCATATAGTGCATATTCACATTTATTCAAATTGCTCCCGGGGGTAGGATGGGGTCACAATAGGGGATCAAAGTTTTACATGCGAGTATATAGGGAAACTCTACAGATTTCATCCGTTAGAACATCTTTGTACGATAAGAACTGGTACAGGTATGCTGCAGCAATACTGTGGAATAGCCTTCTACAATAGTTTAGGGACAAGTGTAATTTTAATCATTTCAAATCTTAATATCCAGTTGGAACGGAGTTCGAATGCAGTTCCTACAGATACAAAATCCCATCCGCACTGCTTACACAATGTATGCATTTATTACATGGTATGCTTTATGTTTTAATTGTGTTTGTGTATGATGTTTGCCATTGATGTTATGAGTGCTGTAGCCTGCGTTTGATTTATTCGTGTTTTTGATTTACACTACATGTTTATGTACAGATAGGAGCTTTAGAAACTTTGATGAAGATGGTTTTTGCCAATATCTCGGTCTGACAGGCAAAGACCATGGAAATAAAGCATATAATGATTTTGAGAAAACTATCAATGGCATTATGGAAAAACAGGTACCATCAACAGAAATATGTGGAAGGAAAAAAAACGGGTCACTTCATGAACAAAAGGGTCAAGAAAAGCAATTTACAGAAAACAGACAAGTAAAATGTAGAAATAAAAATTTGTGGAAATTATACAGAAAACAAAGAAACTTGGTTACAAAACACAATCGAGAAATGGTCATCATTTTTTCTGAAAGATGGGTAGGAGGCTGGTTCTAAATCCTCGATTTTTTGGTTTACAATCAAACCATATTTTTAAAGAAAACATCAGGTAACAAATTCAAGATTGTTTTAGTGAAAATAATGAATTGGTCACAGGTATAGATAGAGTATCGGACAGTTCACACATTTTACACATGTAGCTGACAATATTGGAAAGGATTTAGATTTTCAACCAGACGTACATCCAAATATCTTTAAAATCAAAGGAAGAAAGGGAGATCTTTTTGATTATAAGAATGTTGAAAGTAAATATGGTGACAAAATCATTAGAATTTGAGTATTAAATATCCCTACTGGTGTTGCAAACCTATTAAAAGCAGGTATCAGATCAGTTGTTCCTCTTTGAACTTCTCCTGTGAATACAACACTAACAGGTTACACCTCTCTTTACGAAGGGTGAAGATAACGAACAGTGAACGATCTCATAATTTCTATAAGCAATACAAAATAAAGAGTTGGGCAAACACGGACCCCTAGACATACCAGAAATGGGATCAGGTGCCTAGAAGAATGATCCTCTCGACAAGAAAACTACAGACCTGTCAGTGTTTTAAAATATATATCAAACTGTTTTGAAAATGCAATGTGTGAATAATTATTTGCATATTTAAACAGTATTTTCATGACCTATATGCATTGAGAAAAGTCCATGCCAAACAATTTTACTTAAATTTGTTTAGGATTGAAAAGAATCACTGGACAAAAACCTATATGCAGCAGCTACATCTATTTTAATACCTTCGATTGCTTGCCACATAACACTCTAGAAAAACTGGGTATTCCAAAACTGTGTTAAACTAGTTTCAAGTTTCCTTACAAACAAAAACTAGTATAAACGGAGTCATCCGCAGTCAAAACCAGTGTATAAAGAACAGCATAAATTGATATGAAACATGTCAGAAAGCATTTTACCCAAAGACAAATTGAACATGTGTAGGGTAAATTAGATCGTTACATATAGAGACCATAAAATTTGCGAAATGGTGACTTTAAACGAGATTGTTGAAACCCCTGTAACATCAACTTATTTTCAGTAGCCTGAGTAGATTGATGCGTCTCCATGGATTAGTTTAGTTTAATCAAGCCCGTCGGTGATGTTGTCTCTGCTATTTTATGTTGTTGGTTCTATTTCCCATTAATGTGTAAAAATTGTACTGACTTATATTTTATAATTACTTAGTATTCTATATCTACATTGTATTTAGATGTTCTATTCAAATCTATATATAGCCAGAATCTTTTATTGATACGTTTACATTCATGTGGAAATGAGATTTTTGATTTGATTAATTCTTCCTGTTTTGATATAATTGTTGTTTCGCATCACTTGTTATTTTGTGAATACCTTATATTCGGTCTTAAAGCTCCTTGGAGCTTATTTTTATTTGTTATTATGACATGCCGACATAATATAAAGCTTATCTTACAGTGTATCTTTTTAAAAAAGCTTTAAGATCACAAGATGGAAATACAAGAGGAAGGATGATTTAAAGAGATGTCCCGGTTGCAAATCCCTTTTTATTTCCTCATGAAATACTAAAACATGTCAGACTTTCATCACACTTGATTGGTAAAATAACTAGCTAGATTTTATACGCTGTTTCGATGAAAAAGGCGAATATTACGGACAGTGATCACATAGATGGCAGGGCACGCACGGGCCCTTAGAAACACCAGCTGGAATCAGGTGCCTTAGAGGAGTAAGCATACCCTGTTGATCAATCACACAAATTATGAGCCCTTTATTTTAACCAGGCAATCGGATCAATCCTCAGCCAAAGCCAGCACGAAGAGAACAGCTTAACAATTGATATCAAACACGTCGAACAACAGTCAACCTTACGACAGTCACAGACTGAATTTGCAAACAGGATTATTATAACGACCATAGAATTTGCGGAGTGCTGAAATATCTATGAAAAGAATTCGTATTAGGTATTTTTGTATCAAATATAAAGTATGGTGGGTTTTTTTCTTCAAACAAACAACATGGATATACTTCATTGACATTCAAATGAATAAGTGTGGTTGCCATAGGAATGCAATACCCTTACTCTGTCCATAATCTTGAAAGATATAACTTGATCTTGGATGCATAGGATATTCGCGTACTTGTGAAATGATATTAAAACCATTAAATGCAGCAGAGGTCCCTTGGGTTCAAAATGTGTATTTAATCAATCCCAAAGTCATCCATCACTCATAAATTGGCGATGTCAGTTGTAGCCTCATTTGTCAAAAATAGTCATAAATTAGTAATCGTCCAATCCGAAAACGTCACCAATACTTATAATATCGGTATATATGATGATCAGTTGTGATTATTCGCGAGCAAAAAAGTTTCGCCTTGAGGAAGAAGTAGTAGCGAACCAGCTTTGAGTGACAAGGAAGATGGCCGCGGTGGTAGGCTCGTTTTATCCGATACGATAAGTTTCCGTATACATAAATAAACAGAATCATCAAAATTTATTAACAAAAGTCAGATAGGATGAACTTGACATTGACCTCTTCGGAATATATGTATGAATAAGTCGGGTATAAAACTATGTTTAAGAAGTGCTGCATGTCTTCTATATACCCAATGATAAAACCTCGCAGCACCTGTGTGATGAATAAAGTTAAAATGTCAATTAGAAATCATAAAGAAATCTCTTCCGTAGGATATTCTTGTTTTTCTGTTGACCCCGATGAAATAATAAGATATTCAAAAGTGCAAACACATCACGTTCATCACTGCCAGTTACAGGAGTGCATGTACGAATAAATTCCGGATGTAAAAATTCTAATTAGTCATAAGATATGAAAATTAAGAAAGCGGTCATAAATTCATTTCTTATGTAGTGATGTGGATTCTGTATTCAAATAGATTTAAAGAAACTACAAACTTTAATGAAATAACTTAAGTGTCCATCGAAGACTAGAGAATGACTACTTTAATGCATCAACATGGCGTTGAGAAATAATTGTCATAGATTGGGTACCTCATCTGTTAGTGTGATGCATTATTTTAGAATGGAATGCTTTTCATCGAGATGTTTCCTTGTCATTATTATTAAACATGCTATGACAAGCATATTAATATGTGAACCAATGAAGAGTTATGTCATTGAGAATTGTTTTCATTTGGTGTAGGTTTGAAATAGATAAGCATTCATATTTCTTGTAAAAATATCATAAATCATCTACATGCCTGCATGGATAATCAATATAAATCTTTGGTACATGACCCAATAAAAAAATATCTTGTCTTTATATTTTCACACAAACGCTATGTGTGGGCGGATCAAGGATTTTGTAGTGTGTATCAGTGGTGAAGTTAAACTGTATGCCAAATGGAAAGAATACTACCGTATTTGATACATGTCCAAGTAGCTACTGTCAATAGCGAAGCATAGCTAATTTAATTGTTTACCTCTTGAATTGGTTTTATCATAACATCCACAGGTTTTGTCTCCTTTAACACATGATGTAGTCTGTGGTTTACGGTAGTTCCACACTCATGGGACTTATCAAAATTAATGGTTCAGAGTAGAAATTTTGTATTGATTTCCACTTAACATAGGTTAATTTAATCAAAAACCGAAGAAAATATAAATGTTGCAAGGTATTTAAAGATGTCAGATATACAAAAACAAAAGTTTATATCAACATCTGAAAATCACACATTTTCATTGAATACGTAGCATGATAAAAATAATTACAAATTAGTTAAGATGTCAACATTTCAATTTAAACAGTTTAAAAAAACCTACTGCTTTATGAATATATATAACTTAATAGTGGACATGAAAGAAATCATTGTATAATAAACATGCAATATATAGAGAAATATCAGCATAGGAGTTAGTACCCTTGACAACATTTTTGTAATATACATGTAGACAATTGATTATTTATAGAAAATACAAACCTTTTTAATATCAAATTGTTCACCAAATTTCTTTTATAATACTCAGTGAATAAATTTCCTCCTAAAGAGATATTTCTATCATGCACAATATTAAGAAAATAAAGATTTTACAAAACCATATGACGTCACACGAGGGTAGAATTACTTTCAATGCAGTTTTATTATTCCAATGTTCCCACCTCTGGTATGCCCAGAATCCCTGTTTGCCCAACTTTTTATTTTGTACTCTTTAAAGGATTTATTGATCACTGTTATATTTATCTTTAATAACTGAAATAACCATTTCCTCATGAACGTGAATAATGCGCGTATGAATCTTGATGAATATATTTCAACGGCTGGTAATATGCCGACAGAAATGAGAGTATAATGCAAATATGAAAAAGTAAATTTCATTTTCGAAAATACAGGATACATTGTATGAACACCAACGCTTCCCGCCGGTATATATGTACATTTTATGGAGTGCTTCTTCCCGCCGGTATACTTTTTATGGAGCGCTTCTTCCCGCCGGTTTACTTTTTATGGAGTGCTTCTTCACGCCGGTATACTTTTTATGGAGCGTTTCGTGGATTATGCTGGCGTAAAGCGTCGAAGTTCATACCTTTATGTATTTTCAAAAATGAAATTCATTTCTTAAATAAACATACAATATCACTTTTTGTTATCTTCACCTTTCCAAACAGCAAATGCATAAATTTTTAAAGAATGGAAAACTTTTTTATATGATGAATTGTGATTATATTCGAACTTCAGTCGAGGATTTCTTAAATTTACTCACATTATAAAGTACTTTTTATACACATGAAATGTCGTAAAACAATAACATAAGCATTATATATATTCCCTTAACCACGACTAAATAAAAACCAATCTTACATTTGCTAAAATAGGTACAAACATGAGCCTTTTAAGCTGATGAACAGCGACATTAAATCAAAGGCCGGAACACGAGGCTTTGACAATTTTTCCCTGGATTTCCGTCACTTTACACTCTGTTTATGGAAATGTTTAGAATGATATTATTGAAGAGTCAATAATAAGAAACGCTAGACGAGAACCAATGACATTTTCTTTTGTTGTTTGTTTGCAAGATCTAATCGTTTGTTCTAATACGAGTGCATGTAGTTTCGAGTGAGAAAGTAGTAATTATGTTTAATAATATACCAGCATTACTATACATGTGATACATTTTAGATAAGACAGAATTAACTTGATTTCAAAAACATATGTGAAATACTTAATAATTCGTCTACCCATTTCTTCATTTTGGGTTGTAGTATAAGATAAAATCATGATATAGATTTATGAACTCACAAAATTAATGCAAAAATGTCAAGGAAATATCAATTTAAACCTCCATGAATTTATACGAAACAAATAGGAATCAATAGATGTTGAACAAACGGCGCAGTCCATGACTGCGAACCAGCTTCAAGACTACGGCCATGTTTCACTTTTACCTTTATTAGGTACAGCTGTGCATGAATGCATATTGCCACACTCTTTGTCAGATTCATAGGTATGGTAAATTTGGAATGTTATTCATTCCCCATTCTGCAATATAGTTATCAAAACAAGTTGAACAGTTTCTCTATATATCCAAGCTCATTTGACATTTCATGAAATCACGTTTGACATTACATGTACCAACCATATTCTTGTACCAAAGTCACGATTAAATCGATTACCGGCGTTCAGCATTGCTTTATCTTGGTCGACTGAAAAACATGGTTTGCAACTCTTTGATTAGAGGGAGGGGGTGGGGGGAGGGGGCAGTCATAATTACCGATTATGTCTGGTGGCGTTAAATTTTTCACATCGACCAGTCGTTGCCTGGGCTTTTTATATTGGAGATTACCTCTTGTCTATGAGCTGCTGTCAGTCTGGCGAGCAACAGGTTATTTTTCTGGTGATGGCAGATGAAGGTGAGGACTGTCGGTTGTCGGCCCCTGGTCGGTGAACAAAGTGTAACCAGTCAAAAAATGTCGACTGTCCCCAAATAAAGTCGCATGACTGTACATCAATTGTCGGACGATGATCGGCAAGACCTCGCCTGACTCTTTATATCGATAATCACATCCCAAGAAATTATCGAATGCAAAAAAGCCTAAATCTGAATATTGTGTTGACCAACGGTCTACAATTAGTCGCCTAACTTGTTCACTTTTATGTCTCCGAGACCTTCGGTCGATGTTCGGTTTTTGAAATATGACAGGCATTAGTGTCGTGGTTTTTCCCCAAACAGCATTCATTAGTTTTTCCTATTGTTATTACATGGGGAACTCATGGTAAATGTCAATGTAATTCTAGACGAGTGTAAATCACCTCGATGTTAAAAACTGGAAACGGTCTCAGGGTATATGTTATGTAAAACAGAAACGTACAATAAACACGATAAATTTGATATCATTTTAAAAAAATTATTTCAATAATCTTTTTTATTTTGTAGTTTATCATACTTTTTCTATAACTAGTGGGAGTTAGTAAGCTGGTTCCCCCCCCCCTCAAATTCGAGGATTTAAAAAAAAAACCACTTGAATAATAAAATTATACACTCGCAGGGTATGTTTTTTTGGGGGGTGGGGGGTGGGGGGGTTAAGGTCTTTACTTTAGTTGATTTCAATTCATTTACATGCAATAAACACAAATGTTCTCGATGATCAGTCGAAATGAAATATACAGTGTACTTGTAAGGTCCTGTTCGTGGATTGAAAAATTAAGAGCAACCAATCAGAATCGTCTCAGGTATTCCATAATGTTAGTAAAACCGAAAGATGTACAACTGTACCAGAGTGGTACAACAAAATTGATAATGGGAGAAATTAAAGAAAACAAGGTTCATGAACCATAGTTATTTCATAATATTCACCAGTATGACTCGGCTAGGATGTGATGTAAACTCCTGGTACACACACCTGTACTATAAATTAGCAATGACATGCAGACAACTAAACGGTATGGAATTATTAAGTAGGTGAACAGTTTTTATCCAACACATTTTAATATACATACATGTATATGTTTGTCCTTTATAGTTCATTATACACGGCCACAGTACTGTAAATTATACAATGTCGTTTTCATTGTTATTTTAAAAATAATAGAATAATGATAACAATAATTATGATCATTCTTGAAAACTACACATCTTCCACTAGACCATTCTTTTTGACCGGCAGCAGAAGTTTCAAGTTACGGGTCTTTCGGATATGACCTAAAACAGGGCGAGGCGCGGTAATTAAGTGTTGGCTCTATAAAGACCCCTCACTACTACGACATTGAGCGTAGTGCAAAGGTCAAAATTTGTGACACTTTTGAATGGGACGCAAAACACCATAGAAACTTGTGGATTTATAGACGCGGGGTATCATAAAACTCGCTATAAATTCAAGAGCTCGTGTTCAGGAAATATCAGAACGTGGCGCGCCTTGACAAATATTTATTTCGTGATTATCTGGAGAATTACACCCAGTGTGTTTACCTAATTATGCTTGTAAAATTATAAAGGTTAATTCATTTTTATGAAAATTACATCACTGTTCATCATCAACAAATTAATGGATCCATGTCAAGACCGGGAAGCAAGGATTGTTCAAATATGGAGTAATCAGGTCATACGACAGGAAGCTATGACAATTATTATTTAACCTGTACAACTATTACTAATCAAACCACAGGAATAGTGTTGCGGTAATTTCGTAGTGCATGTGTACTAAGCTCTGTTCAGCAGAGATATTGAGATAGGTTCTGTGAAGTACAGATCTGGCTCAGAGAGTATTATCTGAATAAAAGTATTTCTAAAAGTTTTATTTCAATGCTTTCTATTTTGTGCTAGAGTATAACAATTTAAACTATTTATTGCAAAGCACAACATCAAGATTACAGCAATAAATAATGATTTCAATATCTAATTCTTTGTTTTTTTTCCTTCTTCAACAATAAACACGATATATAAACTCTACCCCCCTCTGTGTAAACCACTAAAATGACCAACGACACGAACAATTAGATTTTCATTTTTTTTTTTTATTTCTCGAGACAAACGAAGAGTTTTACACAAGATGACTAAAGATGTACAAAGGAAAAAAAACCCACTAGCACTAAAACTA
The DNA here is from genome assembly GCF_947568905.1 of Ostrea edulis. Classification (NCBI taxonomy): domain Eukaryota; kingdom Metazoa; phylum Mollusca; class Bivalvia; order Ostreida; family Ostreidae; genus Ostrea; species Ostrea edulis. The sequence goes on from NC_079164.1 coordinate 27,545,412, forward strand.
CACTAAATCTACAAACGTATTTACACTGCAAATTACATTTTGATTGTTTTCTAGGAAGGGAATTAGAACTCGACTTGTTCGTCCAGTGGGCTGGCTGGTCCACCTTCTTTTGTACATACATGTATTTTACTTACGTAAAACTTTTTCGTTAGTGGGATACTTAGCATCACTTGTGTAATGTCAGCATATACCACAGGCACTTGGGACATGGATCATGACAATTCCACCCCACCCCCTGCACTTCCCGGACCGGCAGATGCACAGTAACAAAAATGACCCCGATTTTGAGTGATTTGATTAATGTAATTAAATATTTGTGAGTTTCAAAAATATAACGGAAACACGAAAGTAAGGAAAAATGTGTTATATGCATATCCAATGTTTTGGCTTAATTGCGTACGTAAAAAATCAGGCGAAGTTTGAATCAGGTTAGACAAACGACGTGAAATCAGATGCATGTCTTCTCTTATAATAACTGGTAACGTGATTACTACAAATACGTGACAGAGACGAAAAATAATAGTTTTGGATGATCTGTAATACATATTTACAACACATAAATAGAAATAATAAGTATATCCCAGATCAGAAAAATAAGGTGGGGCGATCATAATTTATGTCCTCAGCGCCTCAGGCATCTGCATGTATCTCTTTTCTTTTCAGTCGCAACCACACTATACTATGATTTCTGAAAATGTTAACATTTGAAATTTTTCCAGCTGAATAAAGATCATAAGTACTGCATCATATGAGATTTTTATAAACAGGGTGCTGCTCCTTGAGACAGTTCATGAACATGTAGGTTTGATGTCCCATACATGCGCGATTCCATAATTTTTTTTTCAGGGGAGTCGAACCTTTTACAAGAAAAGTAAACAACTCTCTTAAAATGAGCATCTGAGCAACATGGACCAAAAAATCATTAAATCAATACAAAATGGGACAAACATTGAATTACTTACATGGCATATACTGCAACTTAAGCTGATTTTTCAACTATGCCCGGAAGACGAAAGACGTCGAACGGAAGTGAATGTCTAACTTTTCGTCATGTGCTAAATATGTTTTCTTGTAGGTTTTATTTATCCAAAGATACTTGATTAAAATAATAGTCGGTGGCCAACAAATGATTGTACAATGTCTTTACGGTCAATTTCTAATGATAAACGAAATGGTGACAGTCGAAACTATCATAGAAACACAGGATACCGTCAGTTAAAGATTTATACCGATATTACCCAGAAGTTTGTTGTTGGCAAATTAATGGAAGGTATAAATATTAATACGTCCAATTCCTCATCCTAAATGTCGAATGTATAAATAAAATTATTACATTCACCACTGATACAAATAAATCGTTTTAGTATAAATTTGTTTGAGGACACGTACATATTCTCGATAATTTTGTAAATTGGTTCTGTCATCATTACGTAGAAAAGTTTTTCATAAATCATGATGGTATTTCCTTTGCAAATACCCTCTAGATCCGCGCATGCTAGTTCGTGGGATCCATCAGGACATGAAGAGAACTTAAATAAATATAAAACCCCAATCACTCGGCTTCCATCTCAAGGTCTCCATTATGCTGCATGTCGAAAACAGGCCTGCAATAAAATATTCCTGAATCTTGTGTTTATAGGGCGAGATCAGAATATCGATGCCGTATAAAAATCGAAATTCAAGGGGCACAAACGTCCATCAGCCAATCTCTACCCAGAGTTGTCGTTCCTTGCTCTCACATACACCTGTCAACGTCTCGAGGGTTTTAGAATATTCTTCTAAATTGGCACGTATGCTCAGATTAAGTACGGTTTTGACCTCAGTTACAAAAATATACGTAAACAAATAAATAATGAACAGATGTCAAATCCTTTTGTGACTACGGATAACTCCGTTTACCTGATCAGGATATAGGGCTCACGGCGGGTGTGACCGGTCGACAGGGGATGCTTACTCCTCCTAGGCATCTGATCCCACCTCTGGTGTGTCCAGGGGTCCGTGTTTGTCCAACTATCTATTTTGTATTGCTTATAGGAGATATAAGATTGATCAATGCATCCCCTGTCGACTGGTCACACCCGCCGTGACCCCTATACATGTATTTTGATCAGGTAAAGAGTTATCCGTAGTCAAAATGAGTGTGCCAAGAGCGGTCTAACAATCGGTATGAAACACGTCAGACAGTCGTTGACTCAATGATAAGTTGTATAGTTAAATTAGATCGTAATACGACCATAGAATTTCCGAAAAGCTGACTTTAAACGAGACTATTGAACTCCCTGTATCATCAACTTGTTTGTCAGTAGCCAGTCTCGATTTAAAAACTGGCCATACGCAGTACAAGCTCTTGCGTATTGAATCAGTTGAGAGATATAAACACCATTATCAGATGATAATAGGATATTGCTACATAAATATGGGAAGCTGACGATGGAAAAGCTTATGTGATCCCGTTGTCATACCGTTGAGTTGTTAGTTTGCTGTTAAAATCTACTTACAATAAAATATCGTAGTATGAAGCAGAAGTGGACGACTATGTGGTGTCTTTTATTTCGGATTCACGGAGATATATCGAATCGATATGTGAATGAAAATTATTATTGTTAATAGATAAAACGTCGTCGATATATCTAAATGTTGAATTGAAGGCCACAGCAAGATTTTTTCTTCTCATGTAGAAGTTTTTGAATAAATTCTGCTTCATAGGAATAAACAAGAATAGATATGGGTTACCCCATATCCAAGATATTCGACTTTTAATTTACTTGAATTTTCACTATGCTCAGCTGATCTCTAAGAAAAGACTGCACTTGTTATGAAACTGGTGTATAGTCCTTCATGTCCGTAGCAAATACCGTCAACAGTCTTTTGTCACTAGCAAACAGTGCACACACCGGTGCTTGCAACACATATGAAATAAAGTGCACCGCCACGGCACATGATACGCCCGTCACATATTGTTAACAGTATAGATTGAACCCATTAAAACATTTTTTTTTTTATATCACCTTAATTAAATGTCACAGTGACCTTAAAGTAGGATGCGACACACCTTCTACCTAAGATGCATTAGTTGACCAATTTTGGTGATTCTAGGTCTAATAGTTTTCAAGTTATGAGCCGGACAAGTTTTTGCCATATATGGCCATATCTTCTTAATGAAAAGTCAGTGACCTGGTTTTAATGTGCGACACACCTTCTACCCAAGATGTATCTACAGACAAAGTTTGATGATTCTAGGCCTTGTAGTATTTAAGTTACGGGTCGGACACGAAAAAGCTAACAGACGGACGGACGGACATGAACGCCATACCATAATACGTCCCGTTTTAAGACGGGCGTATAAAAATGGATAGATGGCACAAATACGGTACAAAGATATTTATGCTTTGTTGTCGAATGATAAAGAAGGAAATCAAGGAAGTTGGGGATTAGCAAATTTATTAAAATACAGCAGAAAAGTATAGCTTTAAAAATACTACATGAGAATGCGTATACCTATTAATACAACTTATTGGGGCACATACTTTGTGCAGGCTTAATTTTTGCTAAAAGTGATCATTTTTATCCCAAAAGTTCCCTATCAAACCAGTCTTATTTCATCATTCTTCCCAAATTTTTCCTCTTATATCTGTATGGAAATTCAAAGCAAAGACATGAAAAAATTGAAATCTCTCGGAATAAATACAATTGTACTCTAATTTTTACCATGTAACAAATTAATGTGAACTTTAGAATGGCAAAAACAAGAAGGATTGATGTAATCTACACTTTCTCCAAATTTTGTGTATGGTATAACCTCAACAGCAAAGAAACCCTTAAAAAAATAAATAAGACATATATCTGTCACACTGTATACATTGCAAATATGGTCCGAATCCAGGTGTTGATAGCTGCAATAATGTAGCCCTATCCAATTTTTTAATTCTGACGTTTTCGGGATAGGGCTACAATTCCATAGGATCTCCGTAATGGTGCAAAATAATTTTATGAATAACCGATAATAAACTCTATGTATTAGTCCTAAATGTTGTTTACACAAAAAGGAGTACCAACTTTGTGCTCGGGCATGTCTAATAAAGGTGTTTTTCATTAAATATAATGTACAGCATGCAAAATTCTTCGTCTGCTCCGCCATGCTTGTTATCGCGAGATCTCGTAGGTGGATCTAATGAAAAACCTAAACATTGACAATCAGCGCGAAAATGTAGTTACTCGAGCCACTTCGACAAAGAAAGGGAAATCATATTGTTGCAGAAAGAATTTACACTCTGCAGTTCGGTTTTTAACTTGATATTAAATTCAAACCTTTTCAATACCGACGAAATAGCTTTCGCCTCCATACTTGTCCATTGATGTAAATACTACCTTATATGGCATATGCAAATGACTTGACAATCGGAAGTTGAAACTTCAGTACATCAAACAAGGCGCACAAATATGAATCGAGAA
>NC_079164.1:27554863-27564863 GCF_947568905.1 Ostrea edulis
AAGTTATACATACAAATATCTAGAGAAAATCCTCTCAAGAACCATTGGACCAAAGAAGTTTGCATTTACATGAAAGCTTCCTGACAGATTCACGTTTGTTAACATCACGGGTCCTAGGGATAGGGTGGGGCCACGATAGGGGATCAAAGTTTTACATGCGAATATTTAATGTTTAAATAAGGGCCAAGGTGATTCGGGTGAGCGATGTGGCCCATGGGCCTCTTGTTTTTCAGTAGTTTTGACTTTCCTAAAATACTGAACACTTCTATTTCAGTCAGACAATTGGCAGAAAAGAAGAAAGAGAATTTTGAAAGTGAATCTATTCCTGAAAGAATAGATGTCCCACCAGGTCGCCTCACTGCTTTACAGTCCGTGGTAACATGGCCTTTCCGATGTATTAAAAGCTTTTATCAGTCTGTAGATGGATTCGTCCGAAAAGAGAGTACATGAGAACAACTATTAACATTTATATGGAAATTATGTAATATGCTTGTGATAACGTTTGATAATCTGACTTGTAAATCTTCTAACGTTGTCTACGCCATTGAGTGTAACCTGTGTGGCTTAATTTATGTGGGAGAAACCAAGGGTTCACTTAAGGCCAGATGATATAAACAAAGTTTTCTACCTTTAGCACTGAAGAGTTCCCATGGTAAAAAAATACTTTGGTTAGTTTTGGTTTTCTCATTTATAGTTTTTTGGAACTCTTCTGTGTTTTAAGAGCAGGAAAGGGGGTCAGTAAACAATTGTGATGCCAGAATCATTCAGGAAAAATTATTAGAAAAAACGTCATCAAAGGTTACAGAATGCTAAGAAAGGTTATGCATTATCCCTTGGACGTAAGATAGTGAATGTTGATGCCAATAACAACGTGGTGATCGAGGAGAAGTTGGATGAATCAAGAAAAAATTGTTCGTCTGGTGATAATTCACAAGAATGCCTAGGAAATGAAGAAACGTATCCATCTGATGCATCAGAGAGTGGGGAATCGGAAGATGATTTGTTGGAGACGAGTTGTGGAACTTGGAATTCTAGTGGACAATATTTGGAAAAAGGTTGTGCTACGTGTGGTAGACCACTAGATTTAACAACGCATAAGACATTCTGAGGACGAAAAACGGTATGGACTAGGATCATTGCTATATATAAGATGTCAGCAGGAAGCATGCAGTTATCTTTCTCCTGTTTCTACTGGGAAACGTGACATAATGCAGAAATTAATGTAAAATGGCACATCAAAGAGATCCTGTATTAGGCATTTCTTTATTTTTTTTTTCAGAGATGAATAGCAAAGGAAAACCAAGAGTGAAACCCCCCCCCCAAAAAAAAAAACCCAGTAAAATCATAAATGCCATTGTAAATTATTTTCAGAAGTTGTAAAATTTTACTCTTATATTATGGGAGATAACTCTTCTTTGTCTTGAGAAAATCAGCCAATGTGATATTTACAATTTTGCTTCTACTCAGAAAATTCACCCCGTATGGTATATGATTTTTAAGTTTATATTACACTTTAAACATTAAGTCAACATATTATGAAGTTTATTTTAATTTGTAAACCTTTACTGAGGGTGCAATGTCCATATATGTAATTTTATTGAAGCAGCAATTGATATTTTCCAAGTGTAAAATTTGTAATGCATTAATATTTTACATGTTGTGTTGTAAATCTAATATCAGTACACTCTGTTCTCCCTGACAACCATTTTTTGAGGTATAAAAAAGGTAAACAGATGAAGAATAAACTAATTTACCATGATAACTATTGTTTTGTACTTTTTTTTTGAAATATGGAAAATCTTTCACTCTCCAAGTCAAAGGGGAAAAGAATTCAATGAATTATCCACTTTTATAAAAGAATGACATCATATAAAGTCTCTTCGAAAGAAAAAAATGTTTGTATCATCTGCCCTTAATAAAAGAATATCGGGGCACAGATTTCAAATTAATAATGGTGGTAACCAACTTCTTTACAAGCATTTTAATGCACGGGACCACTCCATCTTGTCCATGAGGGTAAGGATTTTAGAAAAAAAAAATTACCATCACACAAACAATCCTACATTAAGCACCCCTTTTCGTAGACAACGAGAAGATCACTGGATCAGGACCCTAGGCACTGCATTTCCATATGGATGCAATGATAATGTATATGATGTGGGAAATTTGACTAGTCCACAAGGAAATAACGTGAATGTGATGGGACTCTTTCCCAATACCCAAAGACGCAAACACAGTCACGGACATCGTTCATATAAAAGACCAAGTATAAATGATGTCACGTTTGATTCACTTTTGCCTCACGTCAACAGACAATTGGGTCCACATCATATTCGTACAAAACTTTACTCTATTCCATTGAGGGTTTTACACACGTTATTTGAAGAAGCTATGGCTAGTCTATACTTGGATTTTTCAACACCTGAATATAGACTGAACTCTATGGTTATGGATGTTGCCTACCACAGGCTCTATAAACCAGCACGGACCATGGATGTATTCCAACTTATTTCAAGTTCAAGTCTACACCCTGTATTTCCTACAGCTATACTTCTACTGTTGCATCCAAACTTTTTAATTATAAACAAACTTTGCAGTGCTTAGATATAGACCATCTTATACGTAATCCACCAACATGTTCTTCATCTTCTTTCAACTACAGTCCAGCTGGACATGTCATTACTGGTGATGTTGATATAGTTGAAAATGAGGACCTGAAATCACTTATTCTTAAAGGTCCTAAATACAGAGAACCTCGGTCTTTTAATTGGCGACAGAACTTCATCTCTATTATGAGTTCTGTCGAAGATTATGCCAGACGATGGGCTAAATATGAGAAAGAAGAACTTGATACATTGTCAGAATGGGTTAAAAGCATAAGAGGGATATTAAAATCCCGCATTAGACACATGAAAACAAAAGTACGTACCATCTATGCTTCTGTGTTTAGTAAACCAGAAGTGATAAAAGAATTAGATAGGTTATATGAGGAATATGTTTTGGTTCCAGCTGACAAAGCTAGTAACAACATTGTCTTTGTTTGTAAGGCTCATTATTACAACTGTATTTTAAACGAACTTGGCATTAATTCCAGTTTTGGTAATCATACTTATACTCCAACTGCCCTTTCAAAAGACGAAATTCTTCAAAACCATGCTTCAGTTTTAGACACATTTAATATTCCAGTCAATGGGTCGAATGAATGAGTTACCGTACCTATACTGGATTCCTAAACTACATAAAAACCCTTACAAACAAAGATACATTGCTGGATCCAGTAAGTGCTCTACCAAGCTCCTATCTTTGCTCCTCACGAAAATGTTAACAGCTGTGAAGGAGAAACTTCAAACTTACTGTGCGACTACATATGCCAGAAGTGGTGTTAATCAAATGTGGATTCTAAATAACATTTAGTAAACTTGAAATCAAAGAATTTTTCCCAAATCAATAGCATTAAAACCTATGACTTTTCAACACTATACACGACCATTCCTCACGATAAATTAAAGACTAGACTTTTTGACATCATAGACAGTTGCTTCTTCAACAAAAACGGAAATATTCATATCTAGGGATCAGTCATTCAAAAACTTACTTTGTTAAACACCACTCTGATTCCACGCACAAGTACTCTGAAGTTGAAATAAAAAATATGCTAGAGTTCCTCATTGACAATATCTTCGTGGTCTTTGGTGATCAGGTCTTCCAACAGTCTGTTGGAATTCCCATGGGCACGAATTGTGCTCTTTTGTTAGCTGACCTGTTTTTATATTCATATGAAGCAGAATTTATTCAAAAACTTCTACGTGAGAAGAAAAAATCTCTCGCTGTGACCTTCAATTCGACTTTTAGATATATCGATGACGTTTTGTCTATTAACAATGATAGCTTTCATCCATGCAAGGTGAAGATAACGAACAGTGATCAATCTCATAACTCCTACAAGCAATACAAAATAAATAGTTGGGCAAACACGGACCCCTGGACACACCAGAGGTGGGATCAGGTGCCTAGGAGGAGTAAGCATCCCCTGTTGACCGGTCACACCCGCCGTGAGCCCCATATCCTGATCAGGTAAACGGAGTTATACGCAGTCAAAATCAGTGTGCCAAGAACGGCTTAACAAACGGTATGAAACACGTCAGACAGCATTTGACCCAATGCGAGGTTGTATTGACGAACCAGATCGTTATAACGACCATAGAATTTGCGAAATGCTGACTTCAATCGAGACTGTTGAAATCCCTGTACCATCAACTTGTTTGTCAGTAGCTTACCTCGATTTAAAAACTGACTTTACCCAGAACAAGCTCTTGCATATCGAATCAGTTGAGATATATAAACAATATTTAATCAATACGTTCACTTTGTTTATTTCTCTACAGTTTAGGAGAATAAAGATATTGTCATTATTAGCCTTTTAGCTATTTCATATCTGTTAATTCCACATACTATGGATCGTAAACTTAACCTAAGCTTTCATTTGTTGTTTCAATCTTTCTTTTTCGCTGTATCTCTTCTAGTTCAACACTAATCCGCAGGATATCGGTAAATGTACAGACTTTCACATGAATTCATCCCAAATGAGGCACACTTTTTATACTAGCTGCAATAATGTAGCCCTCTCTGATTTTTTTTGGGGGGGGGGGGGGAGAGGGCTACATCCCCTTAGGATCTCCGTAATGGTGCAAATGCGGGAGTGATTCACTCCCGCAACATTTGCGCTCATTCTAAACATTTCCTGACTTTCTTTACGTAAATAAAATGATATTCTATGTTTCTTAGTCAATATATAAATTTACAACCTGCAACTTAAGATTTGTGAGGCTCTATTCTACCGTTTTCAACAATTTCGATAAATTCCAATTTCTCAATTCATATTTGTACGCCATGTTTGATGTACTGAAGTATAAACTTCCGATTGTCAAGTTATTTGCATATGCCATATAAGGTAGTATTTACATCAACGGACAAGTATGGAGGCGAAAGCTATTTCGTCGGTATTGAAAAGGTTTGAATTTAATATCAAGTTAAAAACCGAACAGCAGAGTGTAAATTCTTTCTGCAACAATATGATTTTCCTTTCTTTGTCGAAGTGGCTCGAGTAACTACATTTTCGCGCTGATTATCAATGTTTAGGTTTTTCATTAGATCCACCTACGAGATCTCGCGATAACAAGCATGGCGGAGCAGACGAAGAATTTTGCATGCTGTACATTGTATTTAATGAAAAACACCTTTATTAGACATGCCCGAGCACAAAGTTGGTACTCCTTTTTGTGTAAACAACATTTGGGACTAATACACAGAGTTTATTATCGGTTATTCATAAAATTATTTTGCACCATTACGGAGATCCTATGGAATTGTAGCCCTATCCCGAAAAACGTCAGAATTGAAAACAAGAGGCCCAGGGGCCTTATAGGTCACCTGAGTATCATGTAACAACCTTCCAATAATTGAATTAGGTTTGTGTTTAAATATAAGAATTTTACTTTTGGATGGAAGAAACATTGAATAGCTATGTGGTCAGCCCCGCCTTTGCACCAGAACCCCTGACCCAGGGGCCATAAATTTAAGTTTTGAAAGAAGCATCCTTGATCATCATTATCATACTATTAGTTTGTCTACTTAATACCCAGCAGCAGAGGAGATTTTCAAAGAAATAAAATGCATTTTCACTATATGATCAATAGGGCCCCACCCTAATACCAGAACCCCTGACCCAGGGGCCATGAATTTCACAATTTTGAAAGAGGCATCCTTGCTCATCATAACCATGCTATTGGTTTGTCTACTTAATACCAAGGACAGAGAAGAAGATTTTCAAAGAAATAATGCATTTTCACTATATGACTTATAGAGCCCCACCCTAGCACCAGAACCCCTGATCCAGGGGCCATGAATTTCACAATTTTTAACAAGAGGTACTGTGAGAAATGCTCACTAAGAATACCCCCCGCTTACCCCAATCTCCCAAAGGGTGTTGGTAATAGGTATAAACTACCTCTTTTCTGAGTGTTGCTACTTCGATGTCTAGTGCGCATGACCTTTGGACCCCAAAATCGATAGGGAACATGTTCATCCCATGGGTAGTCCATATGTATGATATGGTGACTGTAGGTGGAAAGGATAATGCTTTAGAGCCTGAAACCATTGCGTCTTCATACGGACGGACAACCCGATTCCAGTATACCCCCCCCCCCACAACTTGTTGCGGGGGGTATAAAGAGGCATCCTTGCTCATCATTACCATGTTATTAGTTTGTCTACTTAATACCAAGAGACAGAGAAGAAGATTTTCAAAGAATTTCTACATTTTCACTATATGACCAATAGAGCCCCACCCTAACACAAGAACCCCTGCCCCAGGAGCCATGAATTTCACAATTTTGGTAGAGGGCTCAACGCTCATTATAATTATGCCCACAGTTTGGCTTCTTGATGTCCAGGAGTAAAGAAGAAGATTTTTTAAAATTACACTCATTTTGATGGTTTTTGCCCCACTCCTCAGGCCCCAGAGGGGTAGGGACCACGAATTTCACAATTTTTGTTCCCCTCCACCCACAGATTCTATATGCCAAAATTGGTTGAAATTGGTTCAGGGGTTTCAGAGAAGAAGCTGAAAATGTTCAAATGTTAACGAACGACGACGGACAAAAACAGATAGCAATAGGTCACCTGAATGAATTCAGGTGATCTAAAAATTGGATAGGGCTACATTATTGCAGCTACTTTTATACACACTGGACTCGTTCGCTTTAAAATTTGATACTTGAATACAAGCATGCATTAAACCAGGTGTAGAACTAAATTACAAATAAAAGCAACTTCGATTTACATGTAAGAAGGCTGTGTTTAGGGGAAATTGTTGAAAAAAATAATTCATCTTATACAATGGGGGGGGGGGGGGGGGGGGGGGGGGGGGGGGGCTTTTTTGTTCATTGGATATAAAATTTGAAAATTCAATTATTTTTCAGTATTTTTTTTTTGTTAATCAATATTTTTCATGGTAAGTTAATGATTTAAATATACATTTGAAATAGTATGAAGTATATTTTGAAACGATGAAATCTGTGATGACTTCCCGCTCTCTCTGTAATTTCTGCTTCCCTTGTTCATGATAAACCTTTTATTTTGCAAAATACTGACGACCTCCTCATAACATTATTGCATGCAATATTTTCCGTTCCGTTCAGTCTTCCATTTCGTTTTCTGTTCCGCGTTTTAGCAACACCCCTTTAAAACGGAGGCCAGGCGTTGGCACGTTAAAAACAAGAGTACCGCCAACGGTACATAATACGCCCATGAAAAACTTATATAGGGTGTTTTTCTTAAGCCATGATTTGTAGAACTTTGCTTCAGGCAGTATCAGCCATCATCAGGTTGTGACATACTTTCTTTGCATCATAAAAGGTCCTAACTTAAAAACTGTGACAAGAGGTAGATAGACAAACCAAAGAGTTCTGTGTGTAAAATATTTTCCCCAATTTGACAAAGTTCATTAGCCTGTAAATATTTTAAACATCAAAGAAAATAAAAAAAATATTTAAGAATCAAAATTCTTGCACTATGCACATCTTCATGTTAATTTCTAAAAGCCCTAGCTTCAAAACTGAGAAGAAGTAAAAGGACAATTTGAAACCATGCCTTTATTCCTCAAAACAAACTAAGTTCAACAACTTGTAATTTTCTTAAAAATTGAAGAAAATTAAAATCCTTGTCACATGCACATCTTCCCTACCCATACAAATACTCTGCAAAATGAGAAAGTCCTCAATTGAAAACTGTAGAAGGATTTAGACAACTCATGTACTCTATGTAATGTTTTCTCAAAACTTATTAAGTTCAACAACCTGTAATTTTCTCAAGAATTGAAGAAAATCAAAATCTTTGCCACGTGCACATCTTCAATACCCATACAAACACTCTATAAAAATATACCAAGTTATAATATCCAGGAGCTTACGGTTCGGTTTGTATCCTGCCTACAAGGTTTTCCTAAAAAGTGATACTACGACCTTGACCTTGAAAAACAATAGGCATCTTCCTCTCATCATCATGATCAAATATACCAAGTTATAATATCCTGGAGCTTACGGTTCGGTTTGTATCCTGCCCACAAGATTTTCCTAAAAAGTGATACTACGACCTTGACCTTGAAAAACAATAGGCATCTTCCTCTCATCATGGTGATCTAATATACCAAGTTATAATATCCTGGAGCTTACGGTTCGGTTTGTATCCTGCCCACAAGGTTTTCCTAAAAAGTGATACTACGACCTTGACCTTGAAAAACAATAGGCATCTTCCTCTCATCATGGTGATCAAATATACCAAGTTATAATATCCAGGAGCTTACGGTTCGGTTTGTATCCTGCCCACAAGGTTTTCCTAAAAAGTGATACTACGACCTTGACCTTGAAAAACAATAGGCATCTTCCTCTCATCATCATGATCAAATATACCAAGTTATAATATCCTGGAGCTTCAGGTTCGGTTTGTATCCTGCCCACAAGGTTTTCCTAAAAAGTGATACTACGACCTTGACCTTGAAATACAATAGGCATCTTCCTCTCATCATGGTGATCAAATGTACCAAGTTGTAAAGTCCTAGGGCTTATGGTTCAGTTTGTATCCTGCCCACAAGGTCCGGACAGACAGACGGACGAAGCCATACTATAATACGTCCCGTCTTCGACGAGCGTATAAAAATGTTATGGCCCTATTGATTGTAGGGCTTCAAGTAGGACTTTGCTCGGCACCCACGGCCATTGAGCAGTGAGGGATATTTAGCGTGCCACACCTACTCTGACACGGGACATTCGTTTTTAAGGTCATCTCCGAGGACGGAGACGACCCGTGACATTCGTACCTGATGCCGAGCGTTTGGCGATGGAATTGTCACTACCTGTTTTAACGACTTAGGTCTGTCGCGGCAGGGATTCGAACTCCGCCCTTCCGCATGCGGCGCGAACGTTCTAACCTCTAGACTACCGCGGGGGTCTGTTCCGACCTTAAGCGCTAAGTGAAAGGTGAACATTACGAACGGTAACTCCCACAAGCAATACAAAATAGACATTTGGGCAAACACGGACCCCTGGCACACCAGAGATGGGATCAGGTGCCTAGGAGGAGTAAGCACCCCCTGTCGACATGTCACACTCGCCGTGAGTCCCATATTCTGTTCAGGTAAACGGTGTTATCCGCAGTCAAAATCAGTGTGCCAAGAACGGCTTAACAATCTGTATGAAACACGTCAGACAGCATTTGACCCAATGATAGGTTGTATTGACGAACTAGATCGTTATAACGACCATAAAATTTGCGAAATGCTGACTTCAATCAAGACTGTTGAAACTCCTGTACCATCAACCTGTCCGCCAACAGCCCACCTCGATTTAAAAACTCACTTCACGCTGAAAAAGCTCTTGCATATCGAATCAGTTGAGATATGTAAACACCATATGCAGGCGACAATGGAACATTGCTACATAAATATGGGAAGCCGACGATGGAGAAGCTGAAATCATCCCGTTTGTCATACAGATGAGTTGTCAGTTTGCCATTAATGTCCACCTTCAATCAAATATCTAGGTATGAAACAGAAGTGGACGACTCTGTGGTGTCCTTTATTTCGAGCTCACAGGGATATATCAAATCGACGTATGAATGAAAGTTATTATTGTTAACAGACAAAACGTCATCGAATTGAAGACCCCAGCGAGAGATTTTTTCTTTTCACGTAGAAGTTTTTGAATAAATACTGCTTCATATGAATATAATCCCGTGGGTATCCGGGTTAGAATAAGTCCTCAGTACCCCTTGCTTGTCGTAAGAGGCTACTAAATGGGGAGGTCGTACGGATGAGAACGCAAAAAGCGAGGTCTCGTGACGCAGCAGGTGTGGCACGATAAAGAACCCTCCCTGCTCAATGGCCATAAGCGCTGATTGATTGATTGTATCTTGCTTAACGTCTCGCTCGAGAATTTTTCACTTA
>NC_079164.1:27569863-27574863 GCF_947568905.1 Ostrea edulis
CCTAGCCCCTAAGACTCCAGGGGGCATGAGTCCTGCAATTTACAATTGATGTCCACCTAGTCCTAAAGATGCTTTATACCAAATTTGAACAGATTTGGAATGATAGTTACGAAGAACAAGTTACAAATGTTCATTTGCTAACGAATGACGACGGACGAGACCACATTGCAATATATTATTATAGGTCACCTACTTTTTCTCATGTGACCTAAATCCTTCAATTCAAATGGAAAATATATAATACAAATAGAAAATTATACAATGTAAATTGATACATTAGAAATGAAAACAAATATACAACATTAAAGGATTACAATATATATATAACAAATAAAAAAAAAAATGAAAAATTACCAATTGCAAATGGAAAAGATCAAATATTGCAACGCTTGATACATGTATGACATAGATAATTGCTATTTTATATATTTGACTTACAGATCAATTTGATTAACAATTATGAAAATCGACGTTTTTACAATATCGACGAAATGCAATACTACAAAATTAATCGACCATATTATCTTGCAATTTTTCAATAACATTGTTAGATGATATGTGGTACATTAAACAATTCAATTGATAGCCATGGAGATCAGTATGTGACCGTGATAAAAGCGCCATCAGTCGAAAACACACAATGGTGTCGGTTCATAGATCCTGTCAACAAACCATCATGTGCACCGGTAACAGTTTCGTGTTAATGCGTTCATGGAAATTTGACGAGTAGGTGGTTTAATTATAAGACGGAGAAAACAGTGAGAGGAACAGATGTTGTCTACTTCTCTGTAACACTTGGCTGTTTTAGCAATATTAGCATATTAATTTCTTACATTTTTCTCATTAAATCGGAAATTATTCATAATGCTGCACATAGGAGGACGTCAAAGGTGCGGTCGTTCTGCCTTAATTATTGTATTGCTGACTACAACCCAGAAGCAGAAAGAAAATATTGCAATGGTGGATCGATAAGAAACAAATTCTAATCGATTTCATTTTTCTCTAGATTATGATAATCAATGTTTGGACTTTTTTGACAATATGGAAGTATAATATACCTCTGCAAAGACAAAATAATAATAATTTGTCTGCTTTGTGTGAATAACACTGTGTGTCAGAGATGATGATATTCATAAAAGTATATGTTTTATCTCCCATACCAATACATGTATTCCTTTGAATCAGACTTTGTACATTTCATTTTATTTTAGAATGTGTAAATCAATGTGTGCCATAAGAAAACAATTTTTACATTCAAGGTATTGTACAAACCCAAATGTGGTTAAATTTTCTGAATTAATGTCAACTACAAGTGCTAAAAAATTGAGAAACCTATGTTTGTTTATAACAAAAATATACGATTTAGTCTGTCCTCGATAACTCATACATACATGCATATGTATATTCTATATATTTTTTCTCGCTTCCTTTTTTCTCTCCTTATGTGAACATGATTATGTTTGTGTCTCTCTTCCCTGTATCTCTTTTCCCATTGGAATGTATCACATGTACTTGACCTCATGTACCACTTATTATTGGTTTGAGTGAATAAAGAAACTTGTAAACTGAACATCAAGGTAACAATGGGGATGAAGTCCAGCTCCTTCTAATCCATGATATTTTACATACTAATTCGTCGGCCAATCAGATTCACTTCTATCTTTGTCCAGACAGCATCCGTTCTTTGTTTAAGATGATGATTTACCTCTCTTCCAGTCTGTCTGCTGTAGATTATTTTAAAGATTTGATCAGTATTGGTGAGACTTTTTTCACTGAGCACATTCTAATTTTGATTACCGCTTGTTTAAGGTGTCATTTTGTAGCTGGAACTTCTTTCATTCTATTTTAGTTGATTGCAATTGATGAAAAAATAACAAATATCAGTGCTACATGTACAGTTTACAAAAATTAGAAAGGCCAATGTAGGGAAATGAGATTTTTTTCATCGCAGAATGACAGACAAGGGACGTAACTTTAGTTTATTTAAATATAATATCAGTAAAATATATGTAGGTATCGCTATATATATATACTCTTCTAAAGAAAGAAGAAAAAAAACTCATAGCAGATCCAATTTGCAATAGGATTGTGGCCCGTATTATTTGTAAAACCCACCTTATTTGATTGCAGGTAGCTCTATTTCGATATTTCATTATGTGTTGTTCGGGTTCAGATTGCATAATCATACACTGTACCTATGTGATACATGTGGTCTTGTATATTTGTTTTCGACTCGTTGTGACCCCAATTAGTTTATTCTGTTATATAACTTCGTCATTTTCAAAATAAATGACATTTTTTCAATTCATACCAATGTCCTGTTTTCACTGCCTTTATCAAGTTACAAGCAAAGGTTACTTGGCGAGTCATATTACCTAAGGAACATAAAGCAACTCCGTGGGGATCCGGGTTAGAATAGGTCTTCAGTACCCCCTTGCTTGTCGTAAGAGGCAACTAAATGGGGCGGTCCTTCGGGTGAGACCGCAAAAACCGAGGTCCCGTGTCACAGCAGGTGTGGCACGATAAAGATCTCTCCCTGCTCAGTGGCCATAAGTGCCGAACATAGGCCTAAATTTTGCAGCCCTTCACCATATGAGTGAAATATTCTCGAGAGGGACGTAAAACAATATACAATCAATCAATCTATTTCTTATAAAGAATTTATTTGTTCGATAAAAATTACAATGTATGTGTTTAAACGTCCATTATATTATAACGCATCGTCGCAAACCACGGCTAATAAGTACAATCCTCCCCCAGGAGGGAGCTATATGCGGACTCCGGACCGTGGCTTGAGACGATGGTTAATCCGTTGAGAAAAAGAAACCAGTTTTCCAATCAAGGGTTATTAAATGGGACATGTCACTGTTTTGCATGAATGGTATACGCTTGATTTGCACAAATTCACACACGTTTATCGAGTCGGCATGTATTTCTCGTGGGACATAGACCTTATGCCCATAAAAGCCAGGGTTTCTTAGTTTTTAAGTTACCTGAGTCACTCAGGTGACCTATTGGTATTGTTCTGCGTCCGTCGTCGTCTGTCGTAGGGGTTCTGACCCCCAGGGCAGGGCCAAACTTACGTTTATGTCTAAAACACTTAAATATCATCTTTAGTATTATTGATACCAAATTGAAACTAAATGGATATTTAGAAAGGACAGGTAGTCCTTTACCAAAATTGTAAATTTGATGATCCCCGGGCTAGGGGTTCTGACCCCATGGTGGGGTCAAATTTAGTATATAGTATTTATGTGTTAGTTTGCTGATATTGTATAAAATCTAAATGCATACTTAGCAATCGCAGAAAAGGATGTATCCAAAAAACAAAAAATAATGAGTTTTACAACCCAGGATTTTGACTCTAGGATGAGTTCAATTTAGTCATATCTTTTAATGCTAATACACCTATTATATTAATTTAAAGCCTTTCATCAGTGTATGCACTTTTGAGGGCATTGAAGTTTTAAGAACACATCTTGTTTTTTACTGTTGCTGAACATTAGAATTTAGCCTAGCTATTCAGAACAGGATTTTTTAACTAGCTTTCATAGCCTTTGGGAGTAGTGAAACCTTTTCACTAGTACGCAGGTGACTGATAAGGCTTGTGGGCCAATTCTTTAAATCAGTTGTGCCTTTAGACAGTCAACGACGAAATTATGCCACATCTCAGCAAAGCACAGCAGAACAATGCAATCGGTCGACTGTATACACTATTGTTTTTAGTTAACTATGAATAACATTTACATACGTCTCTTCATTGTCATTACTTTACAGTGGATTTAAAAATCAATGCATTATTTATTTACATCTCAGCATGAATGTGCATCTGGGTTGCATCCTCACGTTTCACACGCAGTATAGCATGTATGGTAATCTCAAAAAGAAATTTGGTTCGCTTCGGTTACATTCATTGAATTACAAGCATCTGTGTTGCAAGTTAATGAAGACCATGGAAAACCACAAGAAAGAATGTTTGAATACGGGAACTACAGTACTGGTTGGGCCACACCAGCATTCAAAACAGTCACCTACAATGTGTATAAACTTTAGGAACCGAGCTTCAGTGTCATGATGGGCCTGGTGGTACGAAAAAGAACCCTTAAAGGCATAGGGTCTATCTTTTATCTCAAATATGACATCACAATATTTTGCAAGAAGAACTGCAAAAACAAATTTGTAGTATTAATTATGAGTTATCTATAGCTGTAGCGCTTTGAAATTGAAGTCATTTTGACGTTTTAGCCCTTTATAAAATATTTGTCTGGAGGACAATATATTAAACTGGTACCCCGCTGATTGGTGGCTACACACTAACATAAGAGATGCGAAGTCAACAGGGTACCAGTTTAGACAAATGAGAACAGGGGATTATTTCGTAATTACTAACTTATCCAATGTGTTTGTAAACATTCTGAAGAACTTTCTGTGATTTTCTAGTTATGATCTTCAATTTTGCCATCTTTTTAGAACATGCAAAATTTTACCAATATCTTAGACCCTATGCCTTTAATATAATCTGAAACCCTTAATATAATGATCTCAAATCACGCTATGAACCCTTAATATAATGATCTGAAATCACGTTTTGAAAATGTGAAAATAAAGTTCATGTACATTGATCAATCTTAGAAATTCTATAAAAACTATAAAATTGAGAGTAGGGCAAACACGGATCCTCAGGAAAACGCAGAGGTGGGATCAAGTGCCTAGGAAGAGTAAGCAATTCCTGTTGAATGGGCACATCCACTGTGAGCCCTATATCTTGAACAGAGTAACCCGTAGTCAAGATCATTGCATTTAATTCAAAGAATGTAAACTATGGGTAGTCTCTACTCATCTGTATATGTATTCTCTTTGCAACACTACACAGAATAAACAGTAAACAGTATTGATTTATTCATTACGCTATATTTTTCTATTGTTCATATCTATGGACATATTTTGACAATGTTTTTTTTTTTTTTTTACTTTTAAGGACAAATATTACATCTGTGAGG